>NC_056746.1:12055519-12355519 GCF_019279795.1 Protopterus annectens
GATTTCTTGAAATAACACATGCACAAAGCTAGAAAAGTACAACTCGGGCCTGCTAGAGTGGATAAAGTTGTACACCCACAGTTGTGTTCTTGTGATCCGTCCGAAATGACTAAGAGAGGAAGAACTGATTTTGCTTATTAAAACTTCCCTGCTAAACACCAGGGCCTCATTAGGCTACAGCTGTGCAGGGAGGGCTTTTAGCTTGAAAGATCAGTAGAAACAATTACAAGACAAGTCACAGGAGCCTGTTGTTCAAGGTCTTTATTTGTCTGTTCTTCAGAGCAGATAAGTACAGTTCATGTTTGATGCATTTCTCGGGAGGTGATGCCATTTATATTTGTTATTAGAGGAGGTATGTTTCTACTCCAACCAACCCTGGAACATGCCCAGATCTTGGTGGAGTGCCCTGGAGATGGGGGGGGGGGGGGGCAGCACCTCTTAATTATTACATAACAACAGTTTTGACACCAAAAATATGGTAAAAACGGTTTATACAACAACAAAGTTTTATCCAAATACAAAATAAATCTATTTTTGACTTGGTTTTAAACAGAAAAACAGGGTTTACAAAACATTCAGGTTTTATCCAAATGCAAAATAAAACCATTTTTGACTCTGAAATGTCATAGAATGAATTCACCATCGAGATAAAGAAAAAAATGAGCATAGCATCAGGTTCCTGAGGTTTTGTGTCAATAAATAACTATGATGCTCTTTTGCCTAACCTTCGTCAGATCTGCTCAGGGAAAGGGGGGGGGGTTCAACCTGTGCTTGATGTCAAGTCCAGCACTGTACTCTTTATGTGTGCATTCCCAGTAACAAATGCATACAAAAGCTACAAACAGAACCATGCCCTTAATAGTATAACATGTATACAAACCCTAAAAACTATGATAACGAGTAAAAATTAGTTGGAAAGGATCCGAAGAAGCTTGGCTTTGGTTGATGGGGTAGACCCCTTGTAGTCATTGTGCCAAAGTGTGTAAATTTGCAGTTCTAGAGAAACTGTAAATAAGTTTTGCTAGGAAATAAAATTAACTTGTGCTTGGTATAAAAAATGTCTCTGCCAGGTTATACTTCTGGGCCAGGAAGGTGCATTACTTCCAGCTGGGCTCTCCACAAATGTGAATATTAACCTCAAACATGCCAGCTTTCTGAATACGACTGTTGACAGGGATTAAAACAGGGTGTTATGTGAAAATTAGATTCCTTATCCAATTTTATCTTTGGTGTGGTGATATGTCTACGTGCTACCAGTAAGGGCATGTCAGGGTTGAATTTAGAAAGTCCAAGGAGTTATGAATAAATGAAAGGCATATAAAATTTGTTTAAGAAGATAAAACAGGAGAGTGGGGCTGAAGAATGGAGCTGAGAGTCACCTGCTTTTGAAGAACTCGGGTGCATTGTGTAGACAGAGGTGGCACTGGCCATGGTATTGCAGGTCGTCCATTTTAACTGTGAGTTTTTGGGCTTGAAAATGGAAATGGCTGGGAGCTCAATGGTTAGAAAGGAGTACGACTGGAATATAAATCCTGGTACATTGCTCTGTACTTTGGGGGGTGTACAAACGGGGAAGAGGAAGGAGGAGCCCATCGCTGATCAGTGGCGAAATCTGTGCATGAAAATTGTTAAATAAGAGAATACAACCTTGTTACAACCAGAGGCATAAGTAAAAACCTTGCTGTAACAAACTTGAGTCTATGTGAATGCACTGATTATACTTCAAAAGCAGGACAAAGACAACCTTGTTATGCACGCCTTGGGTGGCAAAGCGATGCATAATAAATTTATCTTTCGGAGCTGTTACACTGTAGTCTCACATTAGGACATCAACAGTATCCCCCAAGGGATGGTATTGGAAATGGAAACTTCTTCAAAAGATGTAAAACACTTCTGACTGTTAAGTCACACAAAAAAGGCAGACTGAAGTGTTTAACAGCTTTTAGGAGGTGTTAGTCCATCAGCGGTACACTTATCTTTTGACTGCTGTCTCTGTGATAGTGCTGTGTTCCATAGCTTTGACTTCTTGCAATTAAACTTGGTTTCCATGTAACTAGTACAACATCAGAGCAGCTAAAGGTCCATGTATTGCAAAGAATTTTGATTGTTTTCTCCTATCATTTCTACCTACTCTGTATTCTTGACATGGGTGTTGATTCTCAGTTTATACTGTTCTCAAAACAAATTCTGAAACACATAACGTGATGGTTGTGCTTGGAAACCAAGTCATAATCCTCTATGTTATAGTCAGATTCTTATGTATGAACCTGGCTTTTGTAAAAGAAACTGAACCTCACAATGTCACAGAGATGGCAATCACCGGACAGATAGTTTTTTTACCGATGAAGCTAACAGCTTTAAAAGATGTGACACGCTTTTGTGCCACAACACAAATGATAGTCAAATGCAAAATGCAGCAGTATTCACCAATAACTTTAATAGCTGTTACAGAATTTGTACTACCACACTCTTACTTGTTTTTAAATTAAAGCTGTCACATAGGGCAGTTAAAATACCCTATATATTGTAAAGCATTATTACCAAGTCTCTGATCACAGCCCTTTGTTATGTGTTCATGAAATGGAAAGGGTGTCAAACTTTACCACTTTGCTTTTCTTCACATTCATTTTTAAAATGCATAACATGTTTAAATCTGGAGACAAATACCCACCCTCATTTGATGTAATACTTAATCTATTTAAGTATTTCCATGAAATGAAACTGCAGAAGTTGACCACTGCCTTAACTACCCCATTTACACTAATTAATTCACCTTGCATAGATGTGTTTTTGACAGAAAGCTGTACTCCAGATTTGTTCTTATTTTTAGTACTGTTTCAATTGTTTTGTAATGTTTCATAGTCTTGTTGTTGTTGTGTCTTTCGGCTTTTCCCGGTTAGGGGTCGCCACAGTGGAACTCCGGTCCACTAATGATTGGCAGTAGATTTTTACGTGCCGAGTTGCCGGCCCTGACGCACAACCTTCAACGAAGGTACACCCATTCACGCATGTCTCCAGACAGAAGACGTTCTAGCTGAGTATCGAACGGGACAACGTCTTACTGTCAGGCGACAGCGCTACCGCAGCACCACCACCGCAGTTGTAATGTTTCATAGTCTAAACTAAATTATTTCTATTTGTTTACTTTCCTACTTATTTAGGGACTAATTATTTTTCTCATGGAATATTCTCGCCTTAGTTTTCATTTTCATTTTCATGATCTGCTATTTTGTACTACTATCTTTCTGTCATGCACACATTTGTTGCACTCCTTTTCAATTGAAAGTCCATGTTTTACATTAATAAATGCATGTTGCTGTCTTGTTTATGGTATATGATAATGCGTTTCAGCATAGACATCTTCAAGGTATATGTGATATCTACAGAGGCAGTATATTTGTTGCCTAGATTATAATAAAAATATAATATGCATGTATTGTTTTAGATTGGAAGTGCACAATGTCAACTCTCAAGAATATTGACATAAAAATGTCAAGAAATGAAACGTCAACACACAGCCTACATGCTTTGAGGATTACCCCAGAGCAGACTAAACCAATAGATGGTGTTTTTGCAGGGGGTCAGTCCGCCATTGTACCACCCATTTAGGGGCTATGTCCCCTACACACCCCCCTTCTAATTTTATATACTAACTCTGAGATCATGCAATTAATGGGGAAAGGGAAAATTTCCCCTCACAAGAATTGTCAATCTCGTGCACATGTTGTCCATCTGTTTCTATCTACCAAATGTTGTTGACCAAACAGACGTCCACTGTGCTCATTTGATCTAGGGTAATACACATATTGTCAAAGAGACAGTCCCAGTGCATTATGACACGCAAAACAGAGGCTGTTTACTCTCCATGCCTTAGGAAAGTACTTGTGTGGACTCCAGGCTTTGAGACCACATTGCATAGCTCTCTCTTGTATATGTGAAATTTATGTGTGTATGTATGTGTGCAAGTGGGTGTGTGCGCATATATATATATATATATATATATATATATATATATATATAATAGAGAGAGAGAGAAAGCACTATTGAATGTGGCCCCAAACATGAGTCCACATGAGTACTTCCGTATGGTGCAGAGAGGAAACGGCTAGTGTCTTGTTTGCCTTAATGCATGGGGACTGTCTCTTTGATAATACACCCACCTGGAGAAGACCAGCAACTATTATAAAGGTAGCTCAGAAAGCATTGTGTTGATTGATTGATTAAAGTCTTCTGGAACTTTAATTAATTTATCAATAAAGGGGTTATGGATAACTGTATCAAAAGCCTTTGTCACATTATAAAAAGAGTACAGCTCCTATGCGTTCACCAACATCAGTTTGCAGAGTCAATGGCACTTTATTTTAATTATACAATGTTTGTGCTCTTCTTAGGTCATGCTTAGTAAGATCAGCTAGAACAAAAATGCTGTGTGTGTAAGTGGTGCATCATTATTCAAAGCAGTTTGTCTGAGGTATACAAAGGTGCATCATTATTCAAAGCAGTTTGTCTGAGGTATACAAAGGAGAAATGTATGTACTTATTCAGGTTAGATTTATTGCTGCCTTTATACCAATCCAAGGATGTTTCCACACTGTAGGAGAAAATCTTACTCAGAAATCGTCTGTTAAAAACTTTACAACAACCAAATGACTGAGTAACAGGCCAGGTACTGTTATATGACAAACAGAAATTCAGATAACGTTATTCCATACTGGTACATTGGTCAAAGTGACCATTTGCACAAAACACAATCAGTAACACAATCAGCAAAGCAATTAATTAATTAACCAGTTAAAACCTGTTGAATAAATAAAATGTCAGTAAAACATCAAGAGAATACGTAACTCATGATATAAAGCAAGCAGAATGTGAAGTTAGGGAAGATTACATAAGTAACGTCCAATTTAATTCAGTATTTAAACTGTTATTTGCAACGGTTTCATATTTACTAAGGACACCTTATATTTGAAGATATCTTTCACTTTTCTGTTATCCTCTATTTTAGGGGATTTGTATAAAGACAAAAACTTTTTTTTAGAAGGAGACCTTCATGACACTTAATAAAATGCATTGTCACATGGCTGATAATATTGTCCTAAGTAATATCCTTAACATGTTCTTATGGTCAGCGTTTGAACTGTTTTTTAGTTTCCCCAGTGTGTGTGTGTGTGTGTGTGTATATGTAATATATATACACACACACACACACACACACACACACACACACACACACACACACACACACACACACACACACAACCACAAGGACAAATTAAATTATAAACTACTTGTTTACTAATAATACTAACGTTCCGTATAATATAAAAAGAATTGCCATTAACAGTACGTATTTCAATAACAATGTAAGAACATACATTACAATGTCCACAGGGGGCAGTGCTCCTATTAATGTGGGAGCAGGGGTTAACAGCAAACATTGGTTGCTTGCTTGCTTGTAAAAGCTAGGTACTAGGTAATCGGCAATATTCTTCTCCTCCCTTATAAAAACAAATTTAGGTGTAATTTGGTCATCTCTGCACACCCCTTGCCTTTTTAACTGTTTGAACAATAGTGTCACTTACTACATGATGTAGGAGGTGAGGAATCTGTTAGAAAGTAAGAAAGAACCTACTTTTAGCTCCAGTGCACTCACGCAGTATACACAGACCCTTACTACCTCATGGTCTAGTTTGGCCGTGCTCCGCTTGCCCTCACTGTGCTCAGGCTTGCTCCGCACTCTGCCCTACCCCAAATTCCACCCGCCCCCTTAGTGGTGCTAAATATATAGTGCTACAACCACAACCCCTCTTTCTTCAACCAATCAGCTATATCCAAGTCATCAGTAGGCTGTCCAGTACTTAACCTTTCTATCCTATCTTAAAAAGTTTAAACTGGGGACAAGTCCACCTCAATAATCTCAATGTTACTTGTAATGAAACCATTTAAAATGCTACCACTGTACTCTCTGCTACCCTTTTTGCTTGTCCCATATCTTCTTACTGCCTATGAATATAATACATACCCAGGTTTCCACTACCCAAAAGGCCAAACCTCCACTTTTATAGCTCCACACAAGCTTGAACACTTAATACATCCCCTCCCATCTAACTCCTAACTTACTATGTATCAGCATCCCATTAGAACAAGATATGCCAACCCTAAAACCAAAAGATACCAAAGTCTGTTAATTAAAATCTGGAAGCTCACAATCAGATTACAATGCAAGTTGACAATGGATGAAGATATCTACCCAAATCCAGGTCCATCCTCATCCACTGGCTCTAGGTCCTTTACTAACTGTCCCACTACTACACAAATCTTAGACAAACCCCCAAACTCACTCTTGATCAGTCACCTAATTATCAGAAGTGTAAACAATAAGATTCAACACCTACATGCCCTCTTAGATGCTCTTTCCCCAGACATACTTCGTCTTACAGAAACCTGACCTAAACCTTCTACTTCAGATAAAGAAGTTATACCACCAGGCTATAACATCCTAAGACTTGATTGAAGCAATAGAAAGGGAGGTGGGGTAGCTGTTCTGTACAAATCCATGCTTGAAGTAGCCAATAATGCCCTGCAAACATCCCTTTTTGGCAGTGCTGAAATTCTTATCACTAAGCTCCACATCAATAAGAACAAATGTATAAATCTTGTGTGTGTGTATATTCCCCCAGGCAATAACATAAATGCCCTTGAAGATATCCTACATTGGTTATCCAGCAATTACCCCCCAAGAAAACATGGTACTTGGGGACTTCAACATAGACTGGAACATGTGTTCCTCAGAACCCCCCACTCACCACATAAACCTTTATGGATTTTCACAGGTCATATCCTCCCCCACTAGGATCAGTAAACCCAATAATAAAGCAAGTATTCTGGATTGGATTCTTGTTAACACCCATCCCCTCAAATACAAGAGTGGGACCCTGCCTGATTATGTAAGTGATCACCTCCTTACCTATTTAATCAGGCAAAAAGCTGATATCCACAACAAGTCCATTTTAAAACAGTAAGGAACAATAAGAATTTCAACTGCACAAATTTCCAAAATGAACTCAAATCTTGCAATTGGTCAATTCTGAAACAATTACCACTTGAAGGAGCATTAAATTACTTTAATACCAAATTCCTATCCATCCTTTATTAGAACCAAAACAAAAGTTGCTCTTTGGCTCTCAAAAGAAACCAGACATAAAATGCTACTTAAAAATAGGGCTTGGGCCACTTCGAGGACCACAAAAAAAAACCTATAGATCAACTTAGATACAGACAGCTAATAAATGAAACAAAAAAATCTACCACATTAGACAAGAAAAACAGTTACTGTTATCTACAAGAAAAACACCAAAACAAGCCACAAAAGTTTTGGGTAGGTTCATAGGTTAGTACTAGGCTAACTGCCCTTGCGAGCCATTTTTTTAAGCCTAGCCAATTATCCCTTGTGAGATTCAAACCCTGCACCTTGTGTTTGTAAGGCAAACACCTTAACCATTAGGCCACCCTCCCAACCTAAAGGTATATATACCCTCCCAGGTATAAACAAACTCCTTAGTTCAGGACAGTCCTCCACTCTTACCCCCTTGGATTCTAACCAAAAAAACCCCAGCAGAAATTGCCAGTACCTTTAACAGCTTCTTTACAGCAACCATCCAGAACCTAGCTAATCAGTTATCCTCTGGATGCCCATATTCTCCAGCCACTACACCCTGCTCCCAACTCCCCTTTAACTTCAAGCCAGTTTGCGCATCTTTGGTCCAAAAATTACTTAAAAAAACTAAAGCCTACCACCCTGCTGGCTGATCTCCTCCCTGCAGAATATCTACAAAAAGCTGCAGATGCCATAGCATATCCTATTACTATCCTGATCAATAGAACTATAATTGAAACATCCATTCCCTCCATCTGGAAGATATCCCATGTCATCCTACTCCATAAAGGGGGCAGCTCTGCTGAACATTCAAACTATAGACCCACAGCTATTCTGTCACCCTTGGCTAAAATGCATCCACAATCAACTCCTGAACTGTCTTATCCATAAAAATCTTCTAGCCAACACCCAACGTGGCTTTAGACCATTCCATAGTACAACCTCAGCCCTCCTCTCCTTCTCTAACGTCATTAACCAACACCAAAATCATAATAAACTTTCCTCTGATATCTTTCTTGATCTTTCAAAAGCCTTTGATATGGTAAACCACCAAATACTCATAAACACTTTTGAAATTCATCTCCCTAGAGGACAAGGCCATCCATTGGTTTCAATCATATCTCAGTGGTAGACAACAGGCTGTCCTATGGCAGAGCAAACTATCCACCCTTTTACCCATCACCCTCGGGGTACCCCAAGGCTCCATACAAGGTCCACTATTATTTTCCATTTTCATCAATGATTTGTATAAGATCATCCCAAATGCAACATGCATTCAATATGCAGATGACTCCACTTTAGTATGCTCCGACACTTCACCTACAGAGTTACAGATTCTATCCCAAAATACTTTTAACACAGTTGAAAATTGGCTCCTTAACCATCGTCTCATGTTAAATTCTAATAAAACCAAATTGCTGCTTTTCTCCCCCACTCACAGGTCTTCCCCTATAACCTTTACATTAAAATTCAACAACAGCACCATTATTTCCCCAGATTCCTTAACCAAACTGTTAGGAGTTATAATAGATAATAACCTTAAATTTGATCTGCATATCAATAAAACTATTAAAACAGTTAATAAAAAACTTGGCTCACTTTGTAGGATCAAGCCCTTCCTAATGCCATTAGCCAAAACTGTAATTGCTCGTACACATCTACTCTCCACCCTTCTCTATGCTTCCCCTCTATTTAGAAACCTCAGCAAAACTGACCTTAATAAACTTTCTAGCAGCTACAATCACATTGCTAGATTTGCTACCGATGCAGCCTACAGAACTCTCATAACCTAAATCTACTAGGATGGCTTGAACTGCCTAACCTACTTCAGGTTAACCAACCAATAGTTGCACACAAGATCCTGTACCAACCAGATAATACACCCGTACTTAAAAACCTCATCACCCCCTACAGTAACCTTAGTGCACTTCGTTCATCTGAAAGACTACTAGTTCAAACTCTCAAATCTAACAACACAGCCGGTAAATCTCTATTTGCTAACTCTGTTGGCAAAACTTGGAATTCTCTTCCTGCTAATCTTACATCTGAACTCTCTCTACCTCAATTCAAGAAAAGTCTGATTCAGTACTTTAAAAAATGATGGCTATGTCCTTGTCCTAATCCAGACGAACTCTAACCATCACTCGTGTGCACATGGAGGACTTCTGCCTACACGTTATTGTTTCTTAACTTATAAATCCTATGATCTCCTTGGATCTACTACCAATTTAGCCTACTAGGCATTCAATACCCTATCATTCTTAAAAACACTGTCTAGAACTTTCCATCTGAGTAAAAATGTAATAATTTGTGTATCTGTTTTTGTGTGTGTTTACATCTGTGTAAAAATCCTTTTATTTGTGTTTTAAACTGTAAAAATGTAACAGTTTGTTGAATGTCTTTTTGGAGCTTTTCTTCCCAGGCCTCTGCTGAAAATGGACATGTATCCAGTCGGACTATCCCAGTAAACAAATGTAAAATAAAGTAAATAAATAAATAAATGATGCTGAATAACACAGATAATAGGTTCATAGGTAGGTACTAGGCTATTGGCCCTAGGGCTTATATAAGCCTAGCCAAACGGCTTTTGCCACCGAAGAAAATTATTTTCCTGTGCCCCTGTCAAGCAGAGCCACAGAAGTGATCCCCGTGGTGAATTTCCTATATCCCATCCAATCATCAAGATTTTTCTTGGAGTGCTAATGTGGAGCTTTGTTTGATATAGATAGGTAGTTTGTTCCAGAGTATGGGAAGTCTCTGGAACAGGAATCTATCCCTCCAGCATGTTCTGTTTATTGTGGTGACAAGGTTTATGTCCCTAGAGCGTATAGCTCGGAGGGATTCAGATTTCTTTTAGTGGAGCATGTCCAACAGCTCTGGGTTTGACATAGCTTTGTATGTTAGGCAGAGATCGCCTCTGAGTAGGCGATATGCGACAAAGTAAAGTTGGAGTTTTTTTGAGACGGTCTGCGTAGGGCATCTGTTTGAGGCTGGTAATCCTCTTTGTGAGGTATTTCTGCGGCCTTTCCAGTTGTTTGTAGATGTCTTGTGAGGTACATACCAAAAGGGGCGTTGTACTCTATAATGGGTCTAATGAGTGATGGGTAGAGGAGAACAGTGACCTCTTTTTTTTTTTCCTGGATGAGAAACCTTTTGTGATGAGGTGTGCCATGTAGAAGGATTTCCTGACTACTGTGGCAATGTGATTATCAAAGTAGAGACTACTGTCCACCTGTGTCCCAAGGTCTCTTATCACACTTTCGGTGTTAAGTAGACTATTGCCTAGGTGGTAGTTCATGGGTACAGAGTTTTTACCAAAAGGGATGACAATGCACTTTTTGGCATTGAGCTTGAGGCCATGGCTTTGACGGCATCTGTCTCAGTGAGGCCCTTTTGTAGGATGTCCATATCGTTAGGAGTTTTGATTATGGCTCCTAGTTTGCAGTCATCTGCAAACTTTGTTAGCAGTCATCTGCAAACTTTGTTAGCCAAAGACCTTCTGTGTTAGCCTGTACTTCAGAGAAGTAGATACCAAACAGGAGAGGAACCAGGACTGAACCCTGTGGTACTCCACTTGTCACTGGTCTGAAGTTGGATTTAGAGTCTGCTACTTCACAGTGTGGGTTCTGTCAGTGAGCCAGTTGGCAACCCATCTTGTGATATAGGGATTTATACCTAGTTTAGTGAGTTTATCTATAATTCCAGAGTGGGGGATGGTGTCAAAAGCCTTGGCAAGGTCTAGATAGGCTGTGTGAACCACCTTACCCTCATCTACGGCTTTGGTGACCGCTTCAAAGAAGTCTATCAGGTTTAGGAGACATGATCTGCCTTTTACAAACCCGAACTGGGTAGGGTCCAGAGTTTGGAGATTACCAATGTCATTGTTTATAAGTTCCATGATGATACTTTCCATAGCCTTGCAGACCAGGCTCGTCAGGCTGATGGGGTGGTAGTTCCCAGGGTCCATGGTAGCTCCCCTTTTGTGGAGTGGGATAACCATTGCTGTGTGCCATTCAGTGGGCACAAAGCCCACTGAATGGCGCACAGGTAGACATGATATCATCCCATTCTCAATGTAAATGTCAAGTAGGCTAGAATATTTTTGAGGTTTCCAGGACACAGTGAAATGTCTTGTAAGGTAAAGAAAATAACTGTTTTCAAAAGGGTGCAAATCACCTGTATAAAGCTTCTGAAATGTAACAAAGCAATCGTAGTGTATGATTGTTTTATCTTGTATATCTTTTTATAAATTTAAAATTTGTATACATTTAAAATAGTGTGAGTCTGGAAAGTCTCCTATTTAATACATGTCCTCTCCATGGAAAATACTGAAGCCACATTGGTGCAAAGTACTCTTTCTGGTAGCTTATCTAACCCCAGCTGGACAGATAACTGATTTACTTGTGTATGACACTATGTCCTTGGCAAATGACCGAATGCTAAAGTTGCTGTCTGATATGCAGGTACCATACAAGGTGACAGGATGATTTTTCTTAGCAGATGTGTTTTTCTTATACTTGCTAAGATGTTTTTATCCTTCTGTATCATGTATAATGCCCAAAAGACAGGGTATCTTCAGATTGTTCACTCCAGCAAAAGAGTGACCATAGTGATATTACCCATAATTCCTTCAAACTTGTTGAGCTATCCCCAATTATGGCCCCAGGTAGACATGATATCATCCCATTCTCAATGTAAATGTCAAGTAGGCTAGAATATTTTTGGGGTTTCCAGGACACAGTGAAATGTCTTGTAAGGTAAAGAAATTTTTTCAGAAGGGTGCAAGCCTCTCTGCACCCCCACAAATTAGTACGTACTAATGCCATTGTACAAAAGTGATGAAAAAGTGAAACTTCCCTAACCTCTTGTTTGCCAGTGTTACACTGATGCACACACTGACTCACTGATCTTGCATTCTTGCACAAAGTACACACAAACAATTTTGTCTGGCAACCTTGCACGCGCACACACTCTGCTTCTGCATTCACACATATGTAAGTTTCACTTATCTGATTCAACATGCATGCGCGCGCACCTGCACACACACATACATATATATACACACACACACACTTTCTCTCGTGCTTTCAACAAAAGATCTCCCTTTCAAACACACCGTTCTATGCCAAACTCAAGTTCACAGACACAAACATTCCCCAGTCTAGGAGCAGTCTTATACCCATCAATCTCACAGTCACAGTCTTTTGCCAACATCGAAATTGATGAAGCAGTCCAGTGATTCTGTATTTTGCCAACATGGAAATTGTTGAAGCAGTCCAGTGATTCCGTCTTCAATGAAAGTCTTCTTTCGATGGAATGAATGTAACCCATATATAATGTGAGTGGAGGTGGTGAGGGGGTACTTATCTTGTACATGAATGACAGTTTGTTAAATATGATATCAAGGAAATCCTAAACTATGAATTACCACAACATTGACTTTACATAGCAATGAAGTTTATGAAATCAGGTTATTTTCTGGGCACGGTAGGATGTTCAAAGCACAAATGTTTCAACATCTGTCCACAGGTAGAAAGGTTTCATTCACATGGTAATGCTGTTTGGCAGTTCACATAATTTCACTGAAATGCTACAAGCAGTTTTATGTGATAACTTATTTTACATTCACTGACTCACTTTTATACTTGCTTTTGCTGTGTCGGATTTGAAGTAGCACTTTTAAAGTATCATTTTATTCTGTTTTAGAGTTTCCATATTCTACATATCTTGAGTCATGATAAAATTGTCTCATTGTGAGAAAGCTCGGTTTACATGAAGGACATAGGGAGAAGAGTTGTGAGAGTGAAGTCAGGCTATAGACACACTGAAAAATATGAAGTACTTGCACCCATTCATAGCAAGATGAACTTTGCTGCCTATCTCGAAGTTGTTACTAACTATGAGTTGACAGTTTATGAAATGTCTGTGAACTGTACATGTAACAAAAAATTAGAGAAAGGGTTTGTTGGAACCAAGATATCATACAGTTGCAAACAGTTTATTTTTTTTTTGTTTTATTTCACACCTCACACTTCCTGTAAATGTGTATTGTAAGTCCTAACTGGCACTGATTCATAGTAAAATGAACGGGTTAATTTACAGACAACAAAACAAGACTGGAATACAGGAATACCAAAGAAACAAACAAACAAACGTAGGCAGAAAACAATTTAATATATCACAGCAAAGCTTTCGGGTGAAACCCTTCTTCAATACTAACAATCATTGAAACAAAAGCAGCTTGCTTTAAATAGGAGCAAAAAAGAGTCACATGATAGCAGCCAAAATCACATGACCGACAAACACAATATAATATAACATACATACAAAATGCTAAAATATTTAAAATATTTAAAATAGCTTAACACGCTGAATTTTACTTAAAACAGGCTTTAGGCTAACAGTAGAATTTAATCCAGGTGAAGAATCCGCTGCTAGTCTTAAAATCCATTCATATTCCTTAATATCTAAAACATTATTAATATCACCACCCCTACTATAAGGTTTAACTAAATCTAGGCATCTAAATTTAAAGCAATGCGTATTCCCATGTGTTTTCATATGCTTGAAAAGAGCATTATTCTCAACCTCCCTTCTAACCTCTGACTTATGCTCAATTATTCTGTCTTTAAGTTTACGTGTGGTCTTGCCCACATATAATGCTGAAAAGGCATTACAAGTAGCCAAATACACCACATTTACACTGTTACAGAATGCTACTGATTTAAAGTAAAACTCTTTTAAAGTAACAGGATGAATAAATGCATAATTAGGGGTAGCAGCAATGTCTATACAACAAGAACAGCTCATACATTTAAAAGTACCAATACGATCAGAGAAAGCATTCAGCTTTAAGCCAAAATTAAAATTTTTATAACATAATAAGCTTTTAGTACTTCTCATATTCCTATATGAGTAGTAAGGCTTTTCACCTAAAATTCGCCTAACTTCTGGACAGGCCATCAACACAGGCCAGTATTTGGCTATGATATATTTAACCGAACCTGTTCTACTACTAAAGTTCATAACATATTTCCAATGTTAGATCCTGATGTAATGATCACATGATCATTCATATACGCGTCTGTCCTAAGGTAAGGTTTATATGTAGTATCCCTATTAAGTATTACCATTCTCTTCAATTCTTCCAATATATCCAAGTCATAGCCATTCTTAACAAACTCATTGAACATTTCATCTAACTGTATATAAAATACAGAGTCGATTGTATTTAACCTACTGACTCGTGAAAATTGAGCTTTAACAATTCCTTTAAAAACATGGGGTGCATGCATACTATTATAATGTAAGTATCTACTGGTATGCACATCCTTCTTGTGAATAGTAGTTTGTAAAGTACCCTCTTCTTTATATATCTTAACATCAAGGAAAATTGCTTCATGTTCAGATATAATCTCCTTAAAAACCAAGAAGCTCGTACTGCTGTTTAAATATACTATAAAATCTTGCAGATCAGAGCGTGATCCCTTCCAAACCATAAAGCAATCGTCCACAAACCTCTGGTACAAGCAAATATTACTGTTCAAAAATTTTACACCATCATGTATAAACTCTAATTCCCATTGATACAAGACTAGGTTAGCATATGTATTAGCAACCGGTGTTCCCATCGCAACACCGGTTAGCTATAGAAACAAAAGTTGATCAAACATAAATACATTGTTGCTCAAAACTAAGTCTAATAATGCACATATATTTTGAACATCACCTGTAGGCATATCTATTTTCTTACTCAGAAACTGTCTTTTGTTTCAATGATTGTTAGTATTAAAGAAGGGTTTCACCCGAAAGCTTTGCTGTGATATATTAAATTGTTTTCTGCCTACGTTTGTTTGTTTGTTTCTTTAATTTACAGACAAACCAGCTACAGTAGAGTTGATTATCCAAACTAATTGGGACCTAGGGTAGTTTGGATAATCAAATTGTTTGTAAATCAAACATGTAATTGAACCTGATTAAAAAAAAAAAAAAAAAAAGCTTCTAAAATCTTGTTTTTTTCTGCAGGCAGGAATACACTTCAGCAATTGCAAGGGACAATAAAGAATATTTTTCACACACGAGCTGGCTACAAGCTCAAAAACATGCTTAAACAAATACATACGATGTTTATATATTGAGACATTATGATTTTTCCCAATTGAAAACTTTAACAAAGAGTGAGATCACATCGAAAAAACAATCAGTAAAAACTAAATGAAAACTCCAGCCAAGCTAGAACTTCCAATGAAACCTCTTGTATCAGAGGCGCATAGGATGTATGCAAATGACCCTTATGAAAATCAGGTTTTTCAGCTATATGGCGACTGAATGCCCATGACTTATTTCTTTTTAAGTCGTTTCATTGGACAATTTCAGGCCAATAAAGCCACGCCCCACTAGCTGTGGATATGCATATTTCGGCCTTGTTATGACCACTGAAATTATCCATTGAAACAACTCAGAATTGCCATATAGCTGAAACGCATGATGTTCATAAGGGTCATTTGCATATATCCCATGTGCCTCTGATACAAGAGGTTTGAGAGGTCACTCAGTGGAAGTTCTAGCTTGGCCTTAGTTTTCATTTAGTTTTTACTAATTGAATGTGTGACCTTCTCACTCTTTGTTTTAGTTTATTAGTTAGGATATTTTGCAATCACCCTAATGGTAATGGACATCAGCTGGGTATAACAGCCCTGTGTTTCTTATGCTTGGTCAGCCACCCTGCTTGTGCTCTGCTGATGACCAAAATATGTATATCCAAAGTTAGTGGGATTTGGCTTTATTGACCTGAGATTTCCATTGAAACAACTTAAAAATAAATAAGTTATAGGCATTCAGAATCGCCATATAGCTGAAACACTTGATGTTCATAAGGGTTATTTGCATATGTCCCATTTGCCTCTGATACAAGAGGTTGGGGAGGTGGAAGTTCTGCCTTGGCTGCAGTTTTCATTTTGTTTTTACCTGAAAACTTTGGAAGGCTGGTTCTGATAATTGGTGTTCAGATAATCGACTTTCTACTGTACTGTCATTGCTCCACGGTACTACAACCGAAGAGTTAGTATGACCTAGGTGGGTACATCCTTCCTGTTATGTTGCTGTAATGGTATTAACTTTACGTGTGAAGACAAAAAGGTCTGGCTGTTTTGCTTTAGATGTTTTGTTTTCTTGATTTCACATTGCCAGTTATATAATGTTTCACTGTTTAGTTTTCATTTATTTATTTAATTGTATTTGTTGCCTAGCCTAGTCCAGCTGGATGTAGTCCTTGTGTTCATTGCTTAGTCATTAGTACAGAAAATAGACGATAAACAAAATGTTAAAACATCAAAATGTTAAACCTATTTAATGCAAGCCCCCCCCCCCCGGCACCTCCCACACCCCCTGCTAATTATATGTACTAGCACTTAAGAGTGCACAAAAGTGGGGAGAGGGTAAATTTCCTTTTCAGTATTTTGCATTTCAGCATTTTGACATTTCAGTCAAATGTCAGAAAGGTATCTATACATGAGCTTCTTGGCTTGTAGAGCTGTGGCAATTATGAAAGTAAACATGGAAAGTTATACTTTTGTAAAACAAATGATATAAATGTTATACTCTTGAAGAAATATAGTATTCATTGCATATAGTCATACGAGTGGCATCAGCTATGTTGACTTAAAACAACCAGCAGTATGTATTATGTGCATAGATTACATAGGACATATTTTTTTTTTTAATTTTTTTTTCAGTTTTATTTGAAGTGGTAGCTATTTTCTGTCACTATGATTAAAGCAAAGCATCTTCTTTGCTGATAGACTTACTCTCTGCCCGGCTGAGTTGTATGCACTTACCTTCTGGTTCATCTTGCAGCACGTGGGTATGTGAAAGGCTTTTTCACAGCCTGGAACCACATGCATGGAGAAAGAATAGCACAACTTAGTGCTGAGGTGAGATTGAGGGTATTCAGAATATTCTGCATCCTTCTCCCCCTCCCCAGTCGTAATTAAAGAAAACTTTACCCTCCAATCTTTTTTAAATTTTACCCCAAAGTAAATTTCCCTGAAATGTCCTCTAGATTTTGTTTATGCTCAGAAAGTCATAAGCACCATTTCATTTTTTTTTTCATTTCCACTTGTTTCTCTGCTAGAGATTATAAAGGTCCCAGATTTTTTCCATATCCAAATCCCACATTGAGACAAATTCCTTTCTGAAATGGTCTACATGAACTAGGCTAGACAGTAAAAAGTCTGTATTTATTTCAGTTGGTCACCACCTAAAAATGTTACATTGTGGGACTGCCTTGGCTATAAACAGCTGAACTGAATTTTTCAAAGGAGTTAATTCTTGGAGAAATCTTTGCATGAAGATCAGGGATGCATTATGTAATGCTACATAAACAGACTGACAAATAGTCTCATTTTTGGCCAGTGAAATGTTGCTTTTATTTCTTTTAGCTGCACAATTAAGTCACAGACATAAACCTACAGGCAGTCTGCCTGTACAAATTCTAGAATTGAGGACTTCAAAGTTAGTCATGGCTCATACTGAGTTGACTTTCACGTCCTGCAAGTGTATAGGGAGGGACAGTCTGGAATTTTTACTGTAGTAAAAGATACACTTCTGTGGTGATGATTAAATTAAAAAGTTATTCTTTTTAGAACCTGACAGTAAAGGAAAGAAATAAAGGGATATTCATAGCACACGGTCCAGTTTGCAGTATCTAAATGTGATGTTGCATGCCATCAATTCATATAGCTATAACAGGCAAGAGACTATGGTTTCATAATAAAAGTATTAACAAAAATTGTTTTAGTCTCATGGATTGGACACTCTAAATTGGCCCTAGGCATGAGTGCGTGCCTTCTGTGTAAGGTTGGGTGCCGGGCTGGCAACTCAACACTGTAAAACTCCACTGCCACCCATGAGCAGACAGGTGATCCGCTGTGGCGACCCCTAACTGGGAAAAGCCAAAAGAAGAAGTTTTAGTCTCATGGATCTGTCTCCATATGCACGCTGTAGATCAAACTTGAATTTCTGTATTTTGAGACAAGGTTTTTGTACCACTATTAAGTAGTAAGTTAAAATTCCTGCACAGTTCAGAGACAAAGTACTAATTTGTCAGTGATTCTGGTTCAGATGACACATCATCTGTATGCAACAGTAAAATAAACAGGGTAACCTGTAACAATGTAAGTGGAATAAAGCAATATAAGAATATATCTGTTTAAAAAAAATCTCACAGCATGAAAATGTTAAAAGTGAAAATTGAATATACTAATTCAACAGGATGGTACTGCATTGTGAGGGCAGACTTGAGATAACTTGAATTATACAAGTTTCCTGCAGTAAACTGGTAAGACTGACACCTAATGAAGGGTATGGGGGAGTCTCCCAGCTATTAGATCTCCAATTAGTATCCTAAGAAAAACCTTGTAATTTAGCTAGTTTACTATATGAGACTTTAAAATTAATTAACTGTGAAAAGGATGTAAGACAATTTTTTAATATGATAAATCATGGTAATCCAGGAAAACAGTAAAAAAACAATAAGATTGTGAGAGATGCCTGCATCTTGCAGTACTGCCATTTTATGAAAACGATAGGAAAAACACTTTACTTCCTTATGTGTAATGTGAACCATGTAAATGGGACTTGAACTAGATTCTAGGAGACATAATGCAAGCTGTAAAATAAGATCAAGTCACTATGTCTAGCCCTGTGATGGCCATTTTGTGGTATAACAGATTCAAATATAGTAAGAAGGTATGATGCAGTAATACAGTGTATAACATCAAGCTATAATGTAAAAAAACATAATTTTGAAGTTTTATGATGGAGTTTTCTGTAATGAATCTTACACAGTTAACAAGAACTAGATAGATGAAATAAAAGAATCAGTGATGTGGAAGCACAGTTCAGTTGATGCCAAAGCCAGAGGCTGTTAAACAGTGAAACACCTTTCGCTTAAAACGTTGTTTGATGAATAGTGTTTTCTCTGAATTGGTGTTTGACAAATGAACGTTCACTCATTTGAGTTTCGACAAAATGATATAGACCCCCCCCCCCCATATTGCACTCAGTTTCTCTTCTCAGCCATAGAATGTCCAAGTGCTTGGTGCCATGTTCACTTGCGGTATGTATCATAGCATGTGATTGCTTGTGTCATAATGCATTTTCCTCATGAAGGTTCCAACTACATAAATTTACTGTATCCCTTGAGTTGCCACCATAGGAATAGCATGAAGGTGAGTTCAAAGGTTTTAATGGCTGCATCTGTATGCACAAGCAGGAAGTTTCCAATAAGTGAACACTCCCCGAAGCCAAACCTACCCCAAGATCTCCAGGGATTTTATGAATTTATATGGGATGTGACTTAAAATTACTAAGCTTTTTATTAAAACAGATCAAATACATTCTGAAATAAGGGGTGCAAAATGCATATGGTACATAGCTCAATATATACAGCATGCAGATATACATGTGAACAGTACACTTTTTTTGCTCAGGAATATAAGAAAATGCATGTCTTTGTTTGATGGGTGACGGTCAAATCAGATTGTTTTTACCGTTCAAGAAATTAATTCTTACATGATTGCAAAGAGTGGCATGTATCCAGTACTCAACAATGTGCATTTGTTTGGTGGCATCATTTATTTTCTTATTGTATGGTATTTCACTGCCTGTTATTTTGTGAAAGTAATCAGAACATGCCTCATTTTGGATAATGATAATGTTCATGGTCTGTTTTTACAAACAAAGCACTTACAGATCAGTTTAGATCTCTCTCACTGAGCTCTTCTTAACATTAAATGTGAAGACTTTTAAACTGTTACATGTTGTTTCAGCTTCAAGTTGGAAGTTTCCGATGACAGCAAGAATGGAGATGAGTGACCATGTCCACACTGCCCATTCTAATGGGGATGCAGCTTTACAGCCAATTCCACCCATCAGTAAGTAGTGCTTCATTATTCTGAAGGCTTCTTCCTTATCTCTGACCCTAGCATTTGTTCAGATAAACAGATTATTATGTATTCCAGCCTTCCTTGTAGGCTACCTTGTTTTTTTGCTGTTGCCTCTTATTTGTTCTCCTTTCCTATATTCAGTAATGGCTGTGTTCACTCATAATCCATACTTTATTGAAGTTACCCTTAAAAGGAAGCACCACTAGTATGAGGGTAGTACAGGGATGTAGCATTTAACATTGCCGCCTCACAGAGCTTGGATGTCCAGTTTAACTCCTGGCTGTGGGGCCTTGTGTATCGAGTTTCTGTGTCTGCACTGTATCCAAGGGTTTTTTCTGGGATCTCCAATTTCCTCCTAATTGCCAAAGACATTGTGTGTGTGTGTTCGTTTGTGTGTGTGTTCGTTTGTGTGTGTGTTCGTTTGTGTGTGTGTGTGTTCATTTGTGTGTGTGTGTGTGTTCGTTTGTGTGTGTGTGTGTTCGTTTGTGTGTGTGTGTGTTCGTTTGTGTGTGTGTGTTCGTTTGTGTGCGTGTGTGTTCGTTTGTGTGCGTGTGTGTTCGTTTGTGTGTGTGTGTGTTCGTTTGTGTGTGTGTTCGTTTGTGCGTGTGTGTGTGTGTGTGTTCGTGTGTGTGTCTGTAAGACTATTGTCTGCCTTATGCCCATTGCTTGCCAGGATAATCTCCAACTTGTAAAGACCCTAGATTAGATAAAACCAGTACTGAAAGTGAATGAATCAGCAGTGGAAGTCCAACTCTAAGGACATTTGTAAATATTTACTTTTTCTGATCACCCCTTATATTTGATGCTGTCAGCAACCCAGCAGGCTCCAGACCACGTTATTTGGCATGGCTTTGTTAATTTCTCTGGTAGAAGAGGGTGAGGTTGAGATCCCTGGGGCACTATCATTTTTGGAAGGCACTAAGGAATTCCACTACTCAAATAACTTATCTCTCCTGTTTGGCCTGCCACATAATTTTCTTCAACAATTATCTAGTTTACCATGTGTTTATTTATCCGTAAAATTTCAGTCATTCTAACAGTTTCTGTCATCTGTGGCCTTACTTAAGTCTGTTTGCATCCACATCTATGTCCTTGTCTATTCCCACAATGATCTTCACTGTAAAACAATGAATAATTCTAATGTTAAGTCTTCTCCTAGTGAATGTATGTTGAACAGAGTCGCGTCAATTGCTTCCGTCCATTCTTCCTCAGGGAGGCCTGTTATGTATGTTTTAGAAAGCTTCCTCAGAGTATAAAGGGAACTCCACAGCTAGTAACTACAGCACAAAGTTTGATTATCGTTCTCCCTATGAAACATACTCTTCAGGTTGTCTTCTAGTCTTCTAGACTTGTAGTTTCTTCAAAGTGTCCATTAAATGATTCATTTATCATTCTAACAGTAAATGTACCAAATCCTGTTTCATCTTTTCCAGGACAGCTGTTTCTCTTGAATTGTTTTACCATATTTTCTAATCTCTCTGTCTGTGTGTCTCTCTGTCTCTCTCTCTCTGTCTCTCTCTCTCGCTCTCTCTCTCTCGCTCTCTCTCTCTCTCTCTCTCTGTCTCTCTCTCTCTCTCTCTCTCTCTGTCTCTCTCTCTC
Organism: Protopterus annectens; assembly: GCF_019279795.1. Lineage (NCBI taxonomy): Eukaryota > Metazoa > Chordata > Ceratodontiformes > Protopteridae > Protopterus > Protopterus annectens. The sequence continues at coordinate 12,077,222 of NC_056746.1, forward strand.
TCTCTCTCTCTCTCTCTGTCTCTCTCTGTCTCTCTCTCTCACTGTCTCTCTCTCTCTCTCTCTCTCGCTCTCTCTCTCTGTTGATACTTGAGAGAACCTTATTTGGTTTTATGTTCATAGGTAGGTACTAGGCTTTCGGCCCAAGTGCCTAAGTAAGCCTAGCCAACAAAGTTCCCTGGCTTACGCCAACCCAAGAAAGTTAATTTCCTGTGCCCCTGTTGAGCATGTCACTTATCTTCATCCTTGTCCACTTACTATGAAAGATATTTTTAAAATATTTCTTGAAAATGAGTTATCATCTGATTGTGTTGTTAAAAGTTTGCTGTTTTGCTAATGTAGTTGTAGAAATATTTTCCTGTCTTTTGTAGAGAGTGCAAGATTACATTTCTCTGTTTTTTTCCTTCTTGCTGTAATAAAACTTCTGTTTTTGTGGGAGTAATTTGACCGTTAGTTGTTTTCGCTCTGTTTGTTGAGTTGCGTTTAACTGATTGTGCTTCTGACTGTTCTGATATGCTGTAGCTGTTGTCCTTTTTCAGGAGCTGCTCCCTAGTAATAACTTGATTTCCTGATAGGATGTTCTACTTTCCTTGACATTAGCTCTCTTCCTGGTACCTTCTACAGTTGTAGCTGTTACTGGGCAAACCCTCACTGTCTAGTTAGCACATATGAAACCACTTATAATGAAGTAGATGAATGCAAAATCAGCACTTTGTTTTCTGCTCTTGTTCTGTTTCAACAATGATTTTAAAATAAAGAATGAAGTAAAAATGAAGTTGCACTGCTTGCTAAAAATGTTTATATTTATTTATTTGTCATTTGTTGACCGAGTTAGTAGGTGCTGTGGGATATTTTGCACCCATCTGAGCTACCACGATTTCAAACAGATAGGACCTTGGTTTAATATCTCACTTGAGGAGCTGCATTGTCAGCAGTCCATCTACCTGGTGTGGGAATGGAACCCACAACCTTCTGCAACAGGCATTACCTGTTGTGACACTTGACACTGTGCATTTCATATATATGCATGTATAATATATATATATATATATATATATATATATATATATATATATATATACACACACAGAGAGAGAGAAAGCGAGAGAGGCTGTGTGTGTTAAACATGAGCAAGTGCTGCATATGCACAATTCCAGTTACGCAAAATATGCTTTAACTTCATTTATTACCATAGTTGATTGTCTTAACTTTACAAACTGCATTCTGGATTAATTTTGTATTATACCTGATGTGGACAGATTACATTAGTCTGGATTACCTGTCCACCCAAGAGAGTCTAGTGTACTACATCTTAGCTATATCTGTTCTTATTTTTACTTCTTTCCTGAGTCCTACTGCTCCATTAGTTTCAGACTGATCTGTTACCTAGATGAAGTAGATGAACGCAAAATGAGACATTTGTTTTCGGCTCTTGTTCTGTGTAAACAATGATTTTAAAATAAAGAATGAAGTAAATATGAAATTGCAGATTTAAACCTGTGAGTTATAACATTACAAGGGACTTTATATGACATTTCTGAGGGGTGGTATCCAAGTGAAAAGTTTTATCAGATATGTTAGAGTATGGTAGTGACACTTAGGTGATCAAGAGGTTTGAGATGAGCTGCAGGCAAGAGGTCCAGGGTGATAGGGAAGTAGAGATGGGTGGTATATGAGGAGAGATTAATACACTTTATACTGGCATTTGAATGTTTTGAAATGAAAAAAAAATAGTAACTTTATCAGTCAGTTGGAGTAACTGTTTTAGACTTCAGTACATTGTAGTGGTGTAATTAAAGCCTTTATGACCAGAAAATTACTTCATTTAAAGGACCACTACAGGCAGAAACTGAAAAAAAATCTATATATCTCTATTTTGTCATGAAGTTCTGTAAAGTCCAAAACAGTCAGCAGCACAGTAATTATTCATTTTATTTTTTTCTAACCCTGAAAGCCATCATGTGGGCAGGTATGCTAATATTACCTTATTTTCTTGGAAAGCTACTGCTCATATTATACTAAGGGTACAGCTGGTAAGTTTATAATGCCTTAGGCTCTGCTGTCAGTTCAGACTTAATTTTGATTAGAATGGAAGTAGTGAGAAAAACTGTTGTGTCTGAGAATCCTCAGAAATGTCCGTGACAGATTTACTTTGACTCTTGCAGATTTGTTTTCCTACATATGTTACACATTATTTAAAATGTGTTTGTGTTTTGAAACCAAATAGTCAAGGTAATATAATCTTTTTTAAAAGAGATAAATTCCATTTAAAAAAGGTTATAATTGAGTTTCAGGTCATGTCTCAGCACTCCTTCTCCACCTTACTTCCCTTAGTCCCTGACATTAGAAAGAAAATCGGCTAATTAGTCAGTCATACATAGCAATACATATGTAAAAGATCATTGTGCCTGGTCCTGCCAGAAAAAAAAAATATTTCTAGTCTGACTTGTATCTTCTTTTTTGCAGCACTTTTGCAGTAAATTATAATTTGTATTTATGAATCATAAGTATATACACATCAAGGTATCCCTAGAAATGTACCAGTTAAACACAATTCAGAATGCATACTTGGTACACACATAGATATCTTTGCACACAGTAGCAGACATTTAGCATTGTTAACTGCCTTATTTCATGCAAACTTGTACATAAGTGATTTTTTGTAACAGTGACTAGCTCAGTAACTTTATGGCATGCCCCTTTACTATCTGTAACCATTGTTTTTATTTGTAGATATTAAGGAAGAAGGTATGCATAATATTGAGAGCCAAGTACAACTTATCCGAGAGGAACCCTCACACTAATTCTTGCCTACGATCCTTCATATATCCTCCTCATTATTGCATCAGGAAATGCAAATATTTCCATTGCCCTGAACCAGTCATGGGTGTCCTGTTTCCCCTTTATTTGTTTTATATTTAGAGCCATTTGCAAATAAAATAAGGGACTCAGAAAGTCAAGTAATCCGGAAAAGTTGGCCTTATTTGCAGCTATTATTGTGTACTTGATAAATCCCCCAAAAAAGGACTTTTCTGTGTTGTAGAACATTTTGAGACGGTGTCAGATCTTTTGAGGCTATAAAATTAATGAAGACAAACCACTAAGAGCCAAGCAGAGGCTAAGTAGATTTTATGATCTCAGGGAGGAAAGGAATGCAACTACAAATAATAATGTAGTTGTGAATCCTTAGAGCCTGAATAGCGTTATGACCTAGGTGACTGTAAATAACCAAAGAAAACTATAGATACTTTGTGCATGCTTTTCCTTAGCAATAAACTTTTAGATGTTATAAGCAAATTGATATAAGAGTAGAGGAGACAAATTATTTAAGGAAAGCATCCTCCGATTTTATTTCAGCCCCGGTATGGTTTACAGTGAGGTAGCTGATTATAATATAAATACTGCATAGGGAAAGAAACTGCTAAATTATGCATTTTTAACATCTGGTTCTCATACTGAGGAAAATACACTCTGAAAAGGAAATATTGTGCTTAGGGACTAGTGTCTAGTTTTTAGATTTGTAGTAGTGATTGTATTTCAGGATTATGAAAAGGAAAGAATTAAATGTGAAATTCTAAATCATCATACTGTAAGCTAAAATTAGTTTTTTCTGTTTTTTCTATTCTAGTTCTTTCTATCAGGCGCGCAAGTCAAAAAGCATCCTTTATAACACACCAGCAGAGTCTCTCAGCAGTGAAACCATACCCATGTTCAGACTGTGGGAAGAGCTTCCATCGTCTACAGCATCTCAAAGTGCATCAGCGCATTCACTCGGGAGAGAAACCGTATCAGTGTACAAAGTGCGGGAAAAGTTTTAGTCAGCTGTTTAACTTGCAAAGACACCAAGTAATACATACAGGGGAGAAGCCATACAAATGTACAGAATGTGGAAGATGTTTTCGACACCAGAGTAGTCTCCGAACACACCGCTGGATTCACACTGATGAGAGACCTTATAAATGCAATGAATGCAAGAAGCACTTCAGTCAAAAAGGACACCTTCTTGCCCACCAACAGATTCACACAGGGGAGCGACCATATAAATGTACTGAATGTACAAGCTGCTTTAGCCAGCTTTGTAACCTTCGTAAACACCAGCGAATCCACACCGGAGAAAAACCATATAAATGCACAGTATGTGAAAGGAGGTTTGGTGACTCCACTAGCCTCCGCACTCACCAACGGACTCACACTGGAGAAAGGCCGTACAAATGTACAGAATGTGAGAAGAGATTTAGTCATCGGAGCAGTCTACGTATACATCAACGGACTCACTTGGGAGTGAGGACTTTTAAAAGTACAGAATCTCTGAAAGCCCACCGACGAATGCTTCGATTTAGTATCCAGGACCATGCTCGAAGTGGAGGGAAACTACAACAAGGTACAATTCTATGCTGATTCAGTAAAACTTACAAACTGAATTTAAAGTGTTTGCATGTAAGACTTCTTGAATTTCTTTTGCAGAGTCTGTCAACATATCCAATGGCTATAATTTAATTTTCCCCATTAATTGATTTAATCTTAATGTAAGGTTTCCTATATGTTCTTGTCATCAAATGTAATCCAGTCATTTGGTTCCACTATACCCTGACCCATTATACAAGTTGCTATCAGGCAGATCTCCTTATTGCTGTCTTTCCCCCATGATTAACTTCTGAAGGTGGAGATTGCAATAATGGCTCCATTTGGCATGAGTACTTCCATACATGCTGTATTCTGGAATCCTGGCTACAACATCCAGTAATGCTTGGCAGGCCATGCATGTATCAGCTTGTAGTGCTCCTATGTGATTTCCCAGTCTCTGCAAGGAGTTGCCGGCTTGAGCAGAGCAGTCAACCGCCCTTCTTCCCAGATGGGCAAATTGGCATCAGTCATTCGCAGCCACTGACCTGGGACAGTTGCTATAGCCTCTAGGTCATTAAGCGATCAGGCACGTAGGTCACAGGCTGCAGTGTCTGTTTTATCTTTCTGCACGGTGGAACTGACAGTCTGATTGTAAAATGTAAGCAGTTCCATGAGCCTACAATGCTTTGTGTCAGACACAGAGATATTTTACTTAATGTCTTCAAGATGACAGTCTGCTGCTTTTACTGAATATCAACTAGAGGTTGCCTAGTTGAAAGAAAAACATGAGGCAAAACTAGATTTTTTTTACTGCCATATAGGCCCAGCACAATAGTTTCTTAACACATTCATAGCTGACAGAAAAATAATCAAACTTAATCAATGGAACTCCTGATCCATACCTCTGAAAGCATCCGTTATGGATAAACAACACTTATTCCTTGATGTTCTTCGTGTTTCACTGTTGCAGTCATAACTGTAGGGTACTCCTGCCGGCAGGCAGCCCGAGGTTGGCCAGAATATCAAAGTCTGGGTCCGGCGTCGGCTGTATCAGCAAGTACCCTGACGTCAGAAAGCATGGGTATAAAGCTGACAGCAAATGCCATCTTCTCCAGTCTTTCTTGCCGTGCGGTGCAAAGCAGTTCGCTAGTTGTTGGTTGGCGTTTTCAAGACAAAGTGGTGCAATTGTCGTCGGTCCGAAGTTTTCTACTTCTCTTCTCAAAGCTAAGTACCCGTTGAAACCTTTTCTTGCTCCTCCGATGTCAGAAAAAGTTAATTGTGTATCGTGTGGAAAACAAATACCTCATAAAGATTTCCACTCTTACTGTCTACCTTGCTTAGGCCCTGACCACGACGTTTCTTGCTGTCGGTTCTGTGCCAGGTTTAATTCTCGCACTATCAAGCGTAGGTACGATTGGGCCTTGAATTACTTCGGTAGGCAATTTAATTATAGGATGTCGTCGGATACTTTACCGACTACCGGAATACAGAAGAAACGCAAAGACAAGGACAGGCCTCCGAGGTCCAAACAGGATACTTTGCAGCCGGAGCCAGCTTCGGGTTCGGTGGTCGTCAGTGAGGCGCTTTTGCAGCCCTTGTCGTCTGCCACTTCAGAACCGATGGCCGACACGGACTCCCATTGGGAGCCATCTAGGCCTAGTAATTTGTCTGCTGCAGGACCTTCGGACGTCGCTCCTTCAGATGGGTCCGGAACCGCTGTGCAGGTACCGGCTTCTGAGGGGGTCTTCAGGCCTTCACATATTACTATTTCCACAAAGACAAAGGCTAAGTCAAAGACTCCTGTTAAACCCAGACTTTCTGCTCAAGCTTCTTCGGATTCAGCTCCTAAGACTCGGAAGCAATTACTACGGATGGCTGAGGATTTAATAACTATGATTAGGGGCTCACACCCTCCTCCTGAGAAAAGGCCTAGACAGGATATCCCTTATGATTCCTCTGATCAGGCTTCTGTATCTTCAGTTTCTTCCTCTGATCAGGATTACTCTTTTCCTCCTTATGAGGATTCGGATGCAGAGGATTCTGTTCCCTCTGCCTCCCCCCCCCCCCCCCCTGAAGATTTCTCTTTTGGGGAAACCTTGCATGAGATGAGGGAGCATTTTCATTGGGAAAGTATCAACAGTTTCTTTTATGTGTTTTAAAACAAAGGCTTTCTACCTTTCCTGCATGTGCTGAGGACAAGGAATTACAGGATGTGTTGCATGCTACTGAACAAGTTAGCAAACATAGTTTACATTGTGGTTTTGATGCCTTAGAGGCTTCTTGCAGGGCTGCTGCCTCTGGTACTGTTATCAGGAGACATGCTTGGCTTCGTGAGCAGAATTTACCTGAACAGGTTAAGGCTAAATTGCTAGATGCCCCTGTTCAGCATGATGTCTTATTTGGATCTAAGGCTGAGGAGGTTATTAAAAAGATGGAAGAAAAAGCCAAGTCAATGCAGACTGTAAAAGATTTTTTGCAAGTACAGCCTCCTAGATTTTCTAGAAATTGGCCCTCCAAAAATTGGTCTTTTCCCACTTCTGACAGGCCTCAAAGGGGAAGATATAGACGCTCCAGAGGTCGGGCGCAGGCTCAGGCCTCTTACAGATCTAGACAGTAGACTGCTTCTTCACCTAGAAGGGGAGAAGACAGACCTCAAACCCAAAGAAAGCAGACCCAATGACTCCCTCTGTTGGGCTACAGGTCCTCCTTCCCTGGATGCCCCTCTCGGAGGAAAACTTTCTCTTTTTTACCAAAATTGGACTCGCATTACCCAGGACAAATGGGTGTTAGAAGTGATTTTGAAAGGCTACAGATTCCACTTTCACACTCTGCCAAGGCCTTCCGGCTGGCCAGATCTGCCAAACATCAATGGACAGAGGCCTTAAATCAAGTGGACGCCTTATTAGCCTTAAGAGCCATAGAACCTGTTCCACCTCTAGAGGTGGGGAAAGGTTTTTATTCAAGACTTTTTCTGGTCCCAAGAAAACAAAACTCCTGGAGACCTATTCTGGACCTCTCAAAATTAAACACCTTTTTGGAAATTCCAAAATTCAAGATGCTTACACTTCAACAACTTCTCCCAATGCTCTCACAAGATGCTTGGATGGTAACATTGGACTTAAAAGAGGCTTACTTACACGTCCCCATAAGGCAACAATGCAGAAAGTACCTCAGATTCAAGGCAGGCTCGAGACACTTCCAATTCTCTGTACTGCCATTTGGCTTATCTACTGCCCAGAGTTTTTACCAAATGCCTGGCTCCAGTAGTAGCTTACTGCAGACTTCAGGGGATTCAGATTTACCCCTATCTGGACGACTGTCTAATTCAGGCAGACAGCAAAGACCTTCTACTTCAACACCTGCATTTTGTTCAACGTCTTCTCCTACTACTGGGATTCTCAGTGAACACAAAAAAGTCACATTTGATTCCTTCTCAACGAATGATCTTTTTGGGAGCTCTTCTAGACACAAGTTTACAGATGGCCTTCCTTACTCCAGAAAAACAGTCACAGCTGTCTTCAATCTTCAAGACCTTGGCAACCTTGACTCAGCTCACTGCAAGGAAATTCCTGCAGGCTTTGGGCTACATGGCCTCTTGCATCCTGTTGATTCCAAATGCGAGGCTTCACATGAGGAAACTTCAATGGTACCTAAAGAGTGTATGGTCTCAGCATTGCCACAGTCTGGATACAATGATTCCACTGATTCCCTGCCTCCAGAAGGAATTCCTTTGGTGGTCCAGGGCGTGTGTTTTGAACGAAGGGAAGCCCTTTCGTCTTCCTCAACCTACTCAGATCATAACCACGGACGCCTCGGATTATGCTTGGGGAGCTCATTTTCTAGACAAATGCCAACAGGGCTCTTGGACAAACAAACATCTTCTATGGCACATCAACTTGAAAGAAATGTTGGCAGTCCAAAATGCTCTTCTAGCCTTCCAGACTCTTTTGAAGCCAGGACCTCTGCTAATTCGAACAGACAATACCACAGTCATAAAGTAAACCAGGAACCAAAAACTCCAAAAACAAAACGTAGGAAAAAAGGCACCACAGCCGAAGTAGAGTTGCTGTATTATAAAAAGTATTGCTGCCACACTCCTAAAGAAATTCCAAGGCCCATAAACGCTCCAAACAAGATTTATTGAAATAAAACAAAAGCAGAAAATGCGTCGACCTAGGTCATGTGGTACATAAACAAGCAAGGGGGCTCTCACTCTTACCCCCTTTGCAGACTTGTCATGACTTTATGGGACACAGCCCTAAATTTGAAGCTGGATCTTCAGGCACAGTTCATTCCAGGAAATCAGAATCTCTTAGCAGACAGCCTAAGCAGAAACATTTTGGATCCTCACGAATGGATGTTGGACCCCAACTTATTCAGCAAGATAACTGCAGTTTGGGGCTGTCCTCAGATAGATCTGTTTGCATCCCATCTCAACCATCAGTTGCCTCTCTTTTGCACCAGGTCCTTCCACAATACAGCTTGGAAAGTGGATGCCCTGTCCTTCAGCTGGAGGAATCTTTCGGGATATGCCTTCCCTCCTCTTCCTCTTCTGCCTCGGGTATTGCTAAAGATAAAGCTGGACAAACCCAGACTGATCATTTTGATAGCTGCAAATTGGCCTCGTCAGTTTTGGTATCCAACTCTACTGCACCTTTGCTTGGAACCCCCTTGAAGTCTTCCTCTGACCCATTCTCTACTGTCCCAGCATCAGGGTCAGGTATTTCACTCTCAGATCAAGACTCTCTGCCTGGCAGCTTGGCTCATCAAAGGCAATTGATTCCTTCTTCTCTTCCTAAACAAGTTTTGGATATTCTTTTGGAAGCTAGGCGTCCTAGTACAAGGAAATCTTATGCTTCTAAATGGAAAAGATTTTGTATTTGGATGCAGGATCGTGGTTCTGATCCTTTTTTACCTGATATTCCCTCTATTTTACTTTATCTCTCAGACCTTTTGCTTAAAGGTCTTTCCTTTTCTTCCATTAAAATTCATGCTTCTGCTATTTCGGCTCATTTCAATTGTGATCCTCCCATTTTTTCCCACCAGCTGGTTAGACAATTTCTGAGAGGAGCTAAGAATTTAAGACCTCCTAGATCTCCTCCTGTCCCTCCTTGGGATCTCAACTATGTCTTGGAAAAGCTTACTTTGCCTCCTTTTGAGCCTGCTGCCTCTGCGGATATTAAGTTCTTATCCTGGAAGACAGCTATCTTGTTGGCCTTAACTTCTGCCAGAAGGGTGTCTGAGTTACAAGCCCTCATGGCCGTGGAACCATACCTCATCTTCCATCAGGACAGAGTTTCCTTGAGGACCAATCCTACTTTTATGCCTAAGGTAGTTTCTAGAGTGGCTCTAAATCAGACTATTCACCTTCCTACCTTTTTCCCAAAACCCCAAAATAAGGGGGAAAGGATTTTGCATTCATTGGACGTACACAGGCAACTACGTTTTTACCTGGACAAAACTAAAGATTTCAGAAAATCAGATCAATTGCTTATCTCTTTTGCTTCCAGTTCTCTAGGTAAAGCTATTTCTAAGCAAACTATTTCCAAATGGATTGCTCATGGAATAAGATATTGTTACTCTCTTTATGGAAAACAGATTCCAAGTACTGTCAGGACTCATTCTACTAGAGCAGCTGCCACTTCAGCAGCCTTTCTCAGAGGAGTTCCTACCAAGGACATTCTGGAGGCTGCCACTTGGAGCTCTGTGCATACCTTTTCCAAGCACTATAACCTCCCTTTGTACTCTAAGTCTAGGGCAGGCTTTGCCTCTGCTGTTTTGCAGGGTCTTCTAGCTGCTCCTTCTTTTTCATAACCTCCTCCCGTGTTCTCAGCTTTGGGATTCTACGAAGAACATAGTACAGTTGTGTATACCTACCATAAATGTAGATGTTAGAGTGTCTTCACTGTTGCAGTCGGTGTTTCCCTCCCTCCAGACCCCTCTTGTTTCTTTTTGCTTACTTGGTTTCCTTTTCCACTACCTTTCTGGTGTATTTGTGTTTCCCTTTGGACACCTTTTGATTTTATGGGGGCTTCTGACATCAGGGGCAAGAAAGGCTGGAGAAGATGGCGTCTGCTGTCAGCTTTATACCCATGCGTTCTGACGTCAGGGTACTTGCTCATACAGCCGACGCTGGACCCAGACTTTGATATTCTGACCGACTTCGGGCTGCCTGCCGGCAGGAGTACCCTACAGTTATGACTGCAACAGTGAAGACACTCGAACATCTACATTTATGGTAGGTATACACAACTGTACTTTTTCGCAAGCAATACATTAGGAAAAACAGTTACAGAAAACACTTAAAAAGCCTTTATTAAATTAAAAAATAAGCTAGACTGGCATAGATTTTGCACTGAACAAAGAGTAGTCCTTTGTCAAGGTTGTTTATTAAACTTAAATAGGGCAAGATGGCATTGCATTTGTTTTTTGAAACTTAACATTTTGAGCCCTTCCATAATTAATAAATCTATGTTATGCATTGTGACTGAGTCATGTACTATTACTGACCCAACCTTACAAATAGAGGGAAACAAATAATGCTGAAATACATCTCCTGTCATATTGTAGACCATTATCACAGGATAACATTTTCTCTTAATTAGATAGCAGATATGTGAAATGTTGACAGATTTCTTAAAATGTGCTCCATCATTTAGAAGGGTAAAAGTATGTTTTTTTATAACTGACATGAAATATTTTTACTGACTTCACATTTTACCAAAATGTCAATATATTTGGTTTAAATATTACTAATCTATAGTCTAGTCTGTTGTGCAGTCATCTGCATATTTAGTTAATATTTGTTTACTGTCTAGAAAAGTGGCCGTAAGTATTAGAAATACGGGTTGCCTAAATATGAAGCCTTTTGTAACATATGTCATATCTTGTCTCTTACTGGATAAATCTTCTGTGCTGATATTTACATTATACAGTCATGTAACCTGTTTTCCAGTATATTAAGGAATTAACACCATACCATATTATAAGTTACTGTGCAGAAATTTTTGTAGGAAACCCAGCTAAGACTCCTGCCCTCACAAGTTGTAGTAGATTATCTTCAGTATGTTGATTTAATCAGCTGAGATGTACTCAAGAAACTTTGTAAAACCTCCATCTCTGGAGGCTTGACTTCTGTATATTCAAGTTATTCACTGTTATACAGAGAGTTTGTTTTATCTTTCTTATAAAGTTGTATCAATAAGGATGAACCCTGTAATTACATGGCCATTAATTGTTCTCACCTTTATAAATGGAGACTGAAGTGTCCTGTCCGAGTCATCTGAGAACATAACCTTACTGAAACGTCGCACTGAATGCATGGCCGTGTCCTATGCAGAAAGAAGAATGTATAACATGCGGTACCATTTGTGGCTTTGTACTGAAATTCTGAGACTCAAATTTCTGAGTGCTGAGACACTGAAAACAGTCCAAATATGCAGAAAAGTGAATATTTAACATTGTTCTTATCCTTTTTTGCTGGTGGACAAGCCCCTTGCATATCCAAGATTATGTATACCAACTCCAGGATCATGATATCTCAACGAAAAAGGAATAGTGGGAGAAATGCCTTAGTCCAGATGTGCAACAATTTGGTCTCCACATCTTGGGACTCAACAATGTGGGTCCGGATATTTTTAATGGTTGCTACCATTTAATCCATTTTTATCGACAATACTGGTTTCTCCATTGTGAGTAGAAGTGGAGCACTGTTTAATATTTAGAATTATATCATACTTAGAATAAGATGAATGAATGTATTGAACCACAGTATTATGTAAATACTTCTGCTGATGTACATTTATCATTGTACACTATTCCGTTTACTGGATATAGTTCATTATCTCAAGTCCTGATTGGTTAGTGGGCCATTCTATCAAATTAAAAAAAAGAAAAACTTTAGAAGCTTGTGCAAAGTGGAGCGCAAGCCCCCCCCCCCGTTCCCCATCCAGGATCTTTGTCTTCTGCACCACTTTCTTTAATATAACATCCACTGCGAACTCATAATCGCAGGAAAAGTTTCTAAAATTCAGTGGAATAGTTCATTGACTATCTGGAACCTGACAGATTGAAATTTGGAATCAAATTTGATAAGTATTCAAATTCCAGTATGGATCACTATCTATTTGTTTATAAAGATGGAAAAATATTTTATTGTTCCATCCAGCAGTTTCATTTTGAAATTGTTTTAATGGTGCCTCTTACAATATTGTCTGTATTTCTTAACCTTGAATTTAATATCTTAGATGTAATTTTTCATGTTGTTTAAAGAATGTTTTTTATGTTATAAATTCACTCATTCTCTGATTTACTTGCTTAATCCATTTTAGGTCATGAGTGAGCTAGTGCCTCTCCAGACACTCAACAGACACAAGCCTCATTCTAAATAAGCTGCTAACCAGTCACAAGCCTCAGTCTAAATGTGATGCTAACCAGTTACAAGCCTCATTCTAAATGGGATGCTAACCAATCACAAGATGCACACGATCACACTCACATGGTCTGTGCACCTAAAGGCAATTTTAGAAGTTCACCAGTTTGCCAATGGCATGTCCTTGGGATGCAGGAATAAACCAGAGCACTAAGCTAAAACACATGTGAACTCAGCGAGGGCACATTGACGTTAGTTCTTTGCTGGGGTGCTTTCTGTGCAAACTGGAGAACCAAGTGTTGTGAGGCAACAATGCTAACCGCTGCATTGTAAGTGATGGTTTAATAAAGATGTTTCTTGCTTTAAAAGAAAGGGCAGGAATTGAATAATTTATTTGATGTTTAAGAGAGTTTCTAAGTTCATTCATATTTCACCTGTTTAGACAAACATGGCATGAAGTATGGCCACTGTGCTATAGATGCATCTTCTAAGAGAGATGCTTCTGTTACACATTAACACAGCACATCTGGCTCAGTATGTTGTAATCTTTGAGAATTAAAGGGGCCAAATCCTTAATGCCCCCTTGAACAGATCTTTGTTCTTTTTGTATACTTTCTTAAGAAATATTTTAACATTTGAAGAAAAGTCAAGGACAATCCAAACTGAAGTAGCTGTTTTATTCTTCTATCCTTCAGAACAAGAATTTTGTTGTCACAGAATAATGACCAGTTTATAGGAAGCAAAAAAAAACAAAAAACAGTTTGTTCAAAGCTTTTGACAAGGTAAGTTGGGGGGAGATGATGGGACAGAGAACAAGTTTGATCCCCTCCATCATAGTACAATCCCCTATAGTACTGACTGTCTTTCAGATCCCACCCCCCTTTCTCCATCACTACAGAAGGAAGAATGGCCCTTTACAAAGCTCAGTTGTTTCCCTGATGATGGGAGCACAGATGGAGCTGATTGTGTCAGGATACAAAACAAAATTTATGAGTCGCTATCCTGCAAGGGAATGTCGCACGTATCCCACTCTATGTAAATCTAGCAGGCCAGTAGTCCTAGCACACGTAGAAAATGTTTCTGTACCTCACTGATCCTTGCCTAAGAAAAGGGCATCCCTTGAAGACTCGTACTGTACCTTTCTTTTTTTAACAAATTTCTGATCGTAAAGAATTTCAGGATGCTTTTACCTTTCTCCATGTGTTGCTTGTACATATGCCACAAGTTGTAATGGCCACCTTGGACATGAAAGATCCTTATCACCATATTCCTGTCTTCTAAAACCAAAGGAGATTCCAGAAATTCATGGAAGGAACCCAGCCTCCAGGTCACCTTCTTGCCTTTTGGATTCTTCACTGCTGCCAAGGCATTAACCAAATTTTTAGCTCCAGTTTTTGCTCCTGTCAGGCTACAGAAGATGCAGTCATATGCACACATAGGTGACTGCTTGATTCAGACCATGCCCTAGGAGAAGCTAAGAAAGGGTTTGACTTCAGTTATCTCTTGTCTCCACAACTTGAGCATTTCCATCAACTGTCAAAAGACTAGGCTATTCCCTACTAATGCCAATACCTTTCTGGGAGGCATGCTAGGTACAAAAGATGGCCCCCCTCTAACAGAGAATGCCTTTCTAAGTTCCTTCTTCCTTAGCTTTGCAGAGAGAAGTTACCTGACTTTCAGAGAGGAGTTGAGGGTCCTAAGGTACAGGTCTGCCCTCACCCTCTTGGTCACTGTGATAAAGCTTCAATTGAGGAAGATCCAGTGTTGCCTAAGGAAATTGTGGCTGCATCATCTACACTCACTGGACAGATTCCTGCCCGGTAGCTTTCCATTTAAAAGGAATTCAGATTGTAGGCAAAATGACCAGCACTGGGAGATTTTCAATCTTGAATGTTTTGAAATCCTATCTGTCCTGCAAGAGTCATGCAAACTGAAAACTAGTAGTAAGTGCAAGGGATTAAAACTATGAGATGTTAGTGAGCTGCTTCCAGTAGTCATTATTTTATTTACTAAAGACTTTGTGCTTGATGCTTTGGATTACATAGGTCTGTTGTTCACGAGAGACAATGGAGTTATTTCAATTTCGGAGACTCAAGTGGTGTATTTCATTTCTTACTTCTTTGTTTCAGAGATTCATGGCTTCCTTTAAATGCAGAGCATGGTCTACCAGAATGCTGCACATCGAATTTTAAATGTGAAATAATTTTAAATTAAACACTTATTAAGAAAGCCAGCACTGCATGCCTGCAAGAAGTCTTGTTAAATAGACTGTGTGTTAATTTGTTTCTTTTAAGTTCTGCACCATTATTTTTTTACCAGTAAGAGGCCTAATGTGAAAGGCTATAAATTAATTTATCTCTTGCATATTTTCTGTTATCATTCACCAGGATGAGACCTGGTAACTGAGACTTTTGTTAATTTCCTTTGGTCTGTAGTCTGGTGTAATCTCCAAGGCAAGACATGCCAAAACAGACTTGCAAACCTGTATAACTGCATACTATTTTTTTGGTGGTGGTGGTGGTAGTTGCTGAATCATGGGGATAATTATTTACTTATACCACTAGATGTTTGATTGAATAGCCCTTCAGTGACTTCATATTGCCACTGTTATTTAGTTTTTTTGTAACAGAATATTGTGATCTGTTGTATCAAAGTTTTTTTTTAGGTCAAGAAAAATAGCACTTATGAATTTTCAATTATCCAAGTTAGAATCGATTTTGTTTGTTAGACTATAAAATGTAGTTATAATGCTGTAGTAATGTCTAAAGCCATGTTTGCCTATCTGTGAGTATGTCATAAGTTGTATGTTCAATATCAGCCTCCATACAGGTTTTGTACCAAGCAAATGGAGGACCTTCCATGGACCTAGGCAATTACAGACCCATAAGTCTGACCAGCCTCACATGCAAAGCCATGGAATGACTTATGGAACTAATCAGTCAAGACATAGGAAACCTCCAAACACTGGATATGCCTCTGTATGGATTCATCAAGGGTATGTCATGCTTACTTAGCCTGGTGGACGTCTTTGAAAAGGTCACCAAAGCAATGGATGAAGCCAAAATGGTGCACACAGTATACCTCAACCTGGCCAAAGCTTTTGACACTATTCTCCACTCAGACATAGTAGAAAAGCTAAATAAACTGGGAATAAACCACTAAGTCATCCACTTGATTGCCAGCTGGCTCACAGATCAGATGCAGGAAATCAAAATAGGGGAAGTTACCTCTACAAAGAGACCATTCACCAGTGGAGGCCCCAGAGTTCTGTGCTAGGTCCTGTTCTGTTTGGCATCTACTTTACTGAAGTAAAAGCCAATGCTAAATGGCTCTGGCTCACCAAGTCTACAGATGACTACTAGCTAAGAGCAGTCATGAATCCCCAAATGGCGTAGTCATCGTACACAAAGGTTTGTTCCATGTAAATAACCGGTGTCAAAATTATGGACTGAAACTAAATGCCAAAAAATGCATTATTGTATCCCTTGGAAAGTCATCTACCCATGGAACTACCATACTGAAGTCAAGGCCAATGTCAGTGGTGTCTGGCTGATTAAATCTGCAGATGATTGCAAGTTAGGAGCAGTAATAGGAATCCCTCACTGACACAAATGTTGTCCAGGAAGGGCTGATGCAGAAAAATAACTGGTGTCAGAGCTATGGACTAAAATTAAATGTCAAGAAATGCATAATAGTATCCTTTGGGAAGTCATCCATTCCTGGTAACTATCATATTGACAACACACCCCTAAGAGCTGACCCAGTAGTCAGGGACTTGGGAAGAAACATATACATTAATCTAGTCATTGGCCATCATGTGTCTACAGTACTGAGGAAATCATTCTGTGTTGTGCAACTCATAAACAAAGGTATGGCATCTAGGTCCAAGAAAGCCATTGCTACATTGTATTTGGCATTCATCTAACCTATCATTGAATACAATGCCCCCTTTGGTATTTACCTAAGCAGGCACATCCAGTAACTGGAATGTCCATAGATGTTCCTCACTAAAAGAATACAGGGCATAAATAGCATGTCCTGTGCAGACCCTGTATTCCTTCTCCTACTGGCTGTAGAGGGGAGATCTATGCCTGGCATACAAGGCATTTTCAAACCTCACCCTGATGGACGTCCTGCTTATCTGCAAAACAGTCTGCACCAGAATTACCCATTCTAAAAACTTGAACCGTGCCTGTGATGTAAATAGGACCTGCTGGAGAGACAGGTGTTTATCCGAGAGACTACCCCTTCTCTGGAACAGGCTCCCTATCCATGTGAAGCAGAGATCCTCCCTAACACATTTCAAGTGTAACTTGGACAGTTGGATGAGGAACATGAAATGTATACCTGGTTTGACATCTGTGTCTCAAATGGACACAGGCAGTCTGTAAATGGTTCATCTCCCAGGTCCCTGCTTGCAAATGTTTCATTTTCCAAGCCCCTGCTTACACTTATCAAGGGTACCAGAACTTGTCAGAGTTTTGGGATACATGGCTAGGCTTAAAAAGGCCTTTGTGGTCATTAGCCTAGTAAACACCCATGAACCAATGAATGTACACTTAAGATTTGATTTGACGCAGTTGTTTGGGATTTGAGAACTTATGTAGACGTTGACCTAAAGTGACCTAACTTTTCACCAGCATGTGTCTGTTGTTGTAAGAAAGTCCTTCTATATTGCACAGCTTATAAACAAAGGGATTGCATCTAGATCTAGGGATGTCATTGTCCCCCTTTACTCAGCCCTCATTAGGCCAGTCATTTGAGGATACCTTCCTAAGTTCCTTCTTCCTTAGCTTTGCCGAGAGAAGTTACCTGACATCCAGGGAGGATTTGTGGGCCCCAGGGTACAAGTCTGCCCTCACACTCATGACATGTGCAACAACTGGAACACCCACAGAGATAAGTTACTAAAAGGATACAAGGCTTAAACAAGATGTCCTACAAGGACCGAACCAAAGCCTTGCCACAATGCTCAGTATCCTACTGACTGCTAAGAGGTGACTTGTGCTGGTCTAGAAGGAATCCTTTGGCCCAATTCTGATGGATTACTGCACATCACCAAGTCAAATAGCATCATAAATACTCCT
Organism: Protopterus annectens; assembly: GCF_019279795.1. NCBI lineage: Eukaryota > Metazoa > Chordata > Ceratodontiformes > Protopteridae > Protopterus > Protopterus annectens. Next base: position 12,095,021 of record NC_056746.1, read on the forward strand.
GTTCTGCAACATCAACAGAATGGTTTGGAGGGACAGGTATATCTCACAGAGGATATCGCTGCTTTGGCACAGACTCCCCTTACACATAAAACAAAGTTCATCCATGTCCATATTCAAACATAGTTTGAAAATATGGATGGGAAACAGAAAATTTACTCCAGGACTGCCCTCTGTACTACTAATGGACAGGGGCAATTCCTACATACTTTATCCTATGGTATGATCCCATTTGTTCTCATAAGTGGTAATACACAGTTTTTGACCACGGAATGGGTAAGATGGATAATTTTTCACCGAATGAGATAGGTTAACTGGAGCACAAAATGGAAATCGGCTAGTGTTAAAATGGCCCACAAGGGCAGCTAGCCTAGTGCTTACCGATGAACCTGTGTAATCAGTTTGTAGGCATTTCTTCAAGGATTTTTTCCCAATGACAGATGTTTGCAATTGGAAAGAAATCAGTAGCAGTAGGGAATTTTATGTAGCGGTATTACTAAAGAATGTTTGAAGCTGCTAGGAATATTTTTTTGTGGTGAGTGAGATACTGAAAATAAATATTACGGACTTTCAGAGGATATTGCTTCCAAGTTGTAATATTCTGAGATAAATGATGTATGTATGTATGTATGTATGTATGTCAGGGCTACAAGAAGTTTCAGGTATTTTGAGTAGCTTGGTTATATTTCTCAAGTAGAATTTGGGATAATATGCAATTTTATGAAGTGGGGCAATTTGTGTGCAGTAGGAAGGATTTGTAAATAACTCTGAGTCAGAGGATTTTAGACATGTTTTACTTGATGTTGTTTATTATTGTTGGATTTAGTGTTTATTTAGAAGTGATTTTGGAAAAAAAAACTATGTCAGTGCATACGGCTTACATTGCCTGCCAAAAGTGTTTGGATTGTCCTTAGTAGAACGTTTGTTGCTGCTGTCTAAGATATTGAATGTTTGCCGTATTAATTTGTATCCTAGTTTTGTTATTTATGTATTGGTAACATTGAAGTTCTGAAAGATTAATTGTGGCTGTTCCAATGTAGATCATCATTTGCTTTTTATTTGTTGTATTTTGTATTGCTTTATTGCCTTTTTATATTTTGTATACTGTGATTTGTTTACTTTACACTGTTTTACTTGTATTCTGCTTTTAACTGCATATTAAAACTTGAAAAGAGACCACAGCTGTGTCTATTGTGAGTTGGATAGAAATTTAAAATGTTCCCACCCTTCCACCCAGTTACTGTTGTGTTCTTAAACACAACGGTCTTTCTACTTGCCTGCCCCTTATGTTAATTTGACCATATATATCATTTCATCTCTACTTTTTCTGGCTGGTGTGAGTAAGAACAAAATTATCATTTTGTGAAATCACCCCCCTTTAACTATTTAAATTTATTGGCCATCCTACTGTATTCCATAGTACCAGAATACAAAAGTGACCACCCCTTTCAATCTATCTTGCTGTTTTAAAAATAGTGACTCTCCACTAAAACTTAACTTTTTAGACAGGTAAAACTTAATTTACCTACTTTCACATCTAACTCCCCTAGTGCACACTGCAGTGTTTAGGAGAAACCATTTTTTTTCATCTTACCTTTAAGCATCTATTGCAAGACCACCAGTTATTGGAGAGTCCACATTCTGCCTCTCAGAAGTCATCTTGGAATTGGTGCTTCTGTTTTCTCCTGTTGAGAGGAGTGCAATTACATTATTTCCTGGAGACTGCTGATCACCAGAAAGCTTTATAGGTGGCATTTGGAATCTGTGCTTATATTCTGATCCTGGTTAGAGTAGGAGTAGAGTGCATTGATTCCTGATTCTTTCTGGTTGGAGAGTGAGTGTCTGTGCTTAACGTACCTGATTGGTCTGGTTGCTGTTCGAGGCATCTACCAGAAAAAGGCTACAAGCCTGCAGACCCTTGCATCATCTGGGACAACAGTGTGGATCACCAAACAGGCCATAGCCTGCTTCTCTTCTTGGGATTGGTGCTAATATTTTGCTTCTGGTGAGAGAAGAAGCAAAGGAGTATTGTATCTCAACAGAGTGAAGCTGTGCTGAGACTAGCATTAGTAGTAGCCAGGCAGTAGCCATTCATGTAATTCCTCTCTTTTCATCATTCTTGACAAGCTAATTCTTTATTTTTTAGTAAGTACTGCTTGATTTCTTTCTAACCTCAGAATATCTGCCTAAATACTTCATCCTTAAATTTTCAGGGTCTGCGTATTAGTTTCCCCTCAAGTGTTTGGCAGTGCTCTGTACAGACTTGGACACCTTGAGTGACATTTTTCCTGTAAAAGGAGTATATAAGGAAACAGCTCCAGTACTCAGTGATATTGACCACCTCTCCTGGCATCTCTAAAAGGTCAGTTCCCTGTGCTTTCTTCTATTAACCTGGTGAACTTGGGCATTCTGAAACACTGCAGCAACTGCCTCATGTACACAGACTACCCTCTCCTTTTACCTCCGAACACTCAGACTTGTGAGAGGTGCACTTGTATATCCAAATTGGAGCCATGCACTCTCAAGCCAAGACCGGAGTAGCTGGTCAAGAGAAGAAGGTCAACACCTGCACCACACCACATGCAACACATAGCACTCCAGAACACCCACCATCACAGCTCTCACATAAAAACACAATGGAGGCTCTCAATAGAATTCTACCCAAACAGCAGACACCTCCATGGCAGAAATGCACTCGACCACCACAACACAGCACAAACCACAAGACACATAGCTCACCTACACAGTGTGCCCCTCAACCTAAGCCCCTAAGGCAAAATGGCTTCCCAATACACTAATCATAGGTGACTCGATAGTGAAGCACACTGACGTCCCACTCACTAGGTTGAATAAGGAGAAGGTAACAGTCAGCTGTCTATCGGGTGCCAGAATCCGGCACACAATACTCACACTCAGGTCACTTCACAAGTACAAGTATGACTCTGTCACTGTCCATGTGGGTGTGAATGAACTGAGACACACCTCCCTGGACTACATGAAAAGAGACATGGAGGAGCTCTTGGATTATGTGGCCCAGGCAGGTATGACCCTAGCCCTGAATAGCATAATACCATCAGCCAGAATGATACAGCAGTACAAGCAGAAAATAATTGACTTCAAAAATTGTCTAAGTTTCTGGTGTCATTCTAAGGGGATCCAGTATCTGTCTGCTTGGAATGACATGACTGACAGACCTCAATGTTTTGCTAGAGATGGCCTGCATCTGTCACCCCCAGGTTTCCGGATACTGGCCAAGACTCTTGCCACCCCTATAGTGCCTTTTTAGGCGATATTCCAAAGACCAAACTACCACAGTAACAGCTATAAATAAATGCAATCTGAGGGTCATGCTGCTCAACACTAAAAGTTTAAATCTCAAGATGCACTTGCTCGAAGCACTCCTCAAAATGGAGAACATCGACATTTGTGTTGTAACAGAGACCTGGTTTAAAGCAGCAGAAAGCACCCCTGCTCTACCAGGCTATAATTCATTCCACACCTTTTGGCTCCAGAACATTGACCAAAGCTCCGAAGGTGGTGGTGTCTCCTTATTCTTAAAGGATATGCACACCTCCAGACTAGTAGCCCAGCATAACGCATTGGAGATACTTCGGGTACAACTAACATTGGATAAGATGGCGATTCAGGTTGTAGCCTGCTGTAGGTCCCCAACCATATCCCAAGACTCTCACTCCACATTTCTAAGCACCCTGGAAACTATTAGGGTCCAACCCAAAACTCTCATACTAGGTGACTTCAACTAACCCTCTATCAACTGGAAAACTACTCATGCACCAATACACTGGCCCAACGCTTCCTGGACTTCATCAGTTCCATTGCCCTGGACCAGCTCATTCTTACCCCTACTAGAGGAAGCAACAGCCTTGACCTGGTTATTACTAACATGTAGACAACCGTTGCTCTACACCAGTAGTCAATTCCTTCCTAGTTAGATCCAACCACAAACTAATTACCGTGGAAATCCACATCTCACCCACACCCCCCGCAAAGGTAACCACCATGAAAAACTTCTCCAAAGCTGACTTTGGGCTCCTAAAAACAGAGGTGGCTAACTTCACAGCACCCATGTCAATGGAAAATAGATGCATGACTGCAGAATCATACAATAATGCACTGTATGAACACATACATAAATGCATGGAACTAACCATACCCAACAAAAACCAAGATGCCCTCCAAAAAAAGGAAGCCAATCTGGTGGTCCCCTGCCATTAATAAACTCTACAACAGAAGGAAGAAACTGTTGCAGAAAAAGGTGAAGTCCCAAGACTGGAAAAGCTCCCTTATTAGCCTCAACAAATAGTTGAGATCCCGCATCAAAACCTCTAAAGCCATCTATGAAGGCAGAATTGCAGCAGACACTAAAAACAACCACAAAGCCTTCTATAGTTATATCAAGAATCTCCATGGCAATACCCAGGTTTGCTCTGAGTTACTGCACAATGGCACATCCTATACTGAGCCAACAGATATTGCCAGCATACTGGCTGACAGATTCAGTGCCAACTTTACCCCTCTCTTCCCCCTAAAGGACCAGTCACAATACCGGAAGAATGACAAGCACCCAGCATTACTGCAGCACAGTTTAAAGCTGCATTTTCCAAGGTAAAGAATGCAGCTTCCATGGGACCTGACAGTATCCCTGTCTGTGTTTTACATGAACTACAAAGTGAATTGGCACCACATCTGTGTGCCCTGTTCAGTCACAGTCTCACCTCAGGCTTTGTCCCTAGCAAATGGCGCACTACTACAGTCATCCCCCTCTATAAAGGGGGAGTGACTACAGACCCTGGGAATTATCTCCCCATTAGCAGGATGGGTCTGATATGCAAGGCTATGGAGCGCATTATCATGGACCTAATTAACAAGGATGTAGGGAATCTCCAAACTCTAGATCCCACTCAGTTTGGTTTTGTGAAAGGTAGATCATATCTGCTCAACCTGGTTGACATCTTTGAGTCAGTCACCAGAGCTGGGGATGAAGGCAAGGCATTTCATACAGCCTACCTTGATCTGGCCAAGGTCTTTGATACCATTTCTGACTCAGGAATTATTGATAAACTCACCAAACTAGGCATCAATCCCTGTAGCACTAGGTGGGTTGCAAATTGGCTCACAGATAGAACCCAGAGTGTGAAAGTAGTGGACTCCAAGTCAGACTGCCAACCAGTCATGAGTGGAGTCCCACAGGGATTGGTCGTGGGTCCTCTCCTGTTTGGCATCTACTTCTCAGAAGTTCAGGCCAACATGAAGGGACTCTGGGTGACTAATTTGCAGACGACTGCAAGCTTGGAACCATTATTAACTCCCCAAGTGGCCTCACTGACACCACTGACTGGTGTCGAAACCATGGCCTTAAGCTTAATGCCAAAAAATGCATTGTCATCCCCTTTGGAAAAAAACTCTGTTCCCACTAATTACCACATTGATGGGAGCCCACTGAACACTGAAGGCATTATAAGAGATCTGGGGTCACAGGTTGACAGCAATCTCTGCTTCGACCACCACATTGCCATTGTGGTCAGAAATTCCTTCTATGTGGCACATCTCATTACCAAAGGTTTTGCATCCAGGAAGAAAGAGGTCATCATCTCTCTCTACTCTTCCCTCATTAGGCCAATCATAGAGTATAATGCCCCATTTGGCATGTACCTCACTAGACACGTGCAACAGCTGGAAAGGCTACAAAAGTACCTCACAAAGAGGCTCCTAGGCCTTAAACACATGTTCTACATGGACAGACTCAAAAAAACTCCAGCTATTCTCAGTCTCATGTCATCTACTAAGAGACAATCTCTGCTTGATTTACAAAGCCATATCTGACCCAGCTCTGTTAAAAATGCTGCATCTAAAGAATCCCAATCCCTCTGCACCACACGCTTCAGAGACCTCAACCTCATTACCACAATCAGCAGAACATGCTGGAGGAACAGGTTCATAACCCAGAGAATGCCCATGCTCTGGAATAGACTTCCCATACATGTCAAGCAGAGCACCTCACTGGCCCTCTTCAAGAGAAATCTTGATGAGTGGATGGGAAATAGAAAGTTCACCCCGGGGATCACTCCAGTGGCTCTACTTGATAGAGGCACTAGGAACTAATGTCGGACGGCACGATGCTAGGGCACTTCTATGGGCTAGGCTTGAAAAGGCTCCAGGGCCATTGGCCTAGTACACACCTTTGAACCTATAAAGTAGGAGAGATTTTTACTTTTCTTTTTTGTCAGTGTAAACTGTCTTGGGCGAGTTTAATGCTGGTATAGAAGAATGAAAGTGCTTAGGTTTGATCAGTATACTTATAAATGGGTGGCCATTTATTGCCTTCAAGCTCAGTTATTAAAGCAAATTAGAATCATAAAAAGTCTAGACCAAATTATTTGGGCTTTTTTTAGGTTATAATAACCATGCAGTGATTGTAGGACAATGATCAGTAATTATGTTGGGTAGAACTACAGCAGATTTTAACTTGTTTTGGGAAATTAAAATAATATCAACAGCTGGATTCTTATTTGCTACATGGTTTGCTCTGGTTCCATTTCCAGCTGTTAAGGTTAGATATTTTTAAGTTTGCTAGTCTGTGGAGATTAGTTCTAATTTGTCTGCTTTTATGTTAGCATCACTCCTTTATATTTCTTCAAATGCTTAGGGTTTCTAAGGCATTTTTGCCAGGAGAAAATACAAACTGAGTGTCCTCTCTTTAAAAATAGCTTTAAAGTTGTAACTTTTTTGTAAGGCAAAAAATGGGAGATTCACCCATGGCCATGAATACCTCATTATGTCCTTTTAAAATGCTCCAGTTGTAACTAACTTTTCACAAAATACAAAAGCTTTATTACGATCACTGACCGTCTTACTTAAAATAAGATCAATTGAAATGTCCCAAGTTCCTTCACTTCTTTAAAATATCATTAATAAGCTTATACTCCTCATATAAAAAACATTTTTTTTTCAGTATAGCAAATAGCATTTCAGGTGTCTTGTAATTTTAGACAAATTCAGAAAGCTGTGCTGCTTGACTTTTACTATGTTACTTTTAAAGAAGTGGAGGTGTGTGCATACATATAAATATTTCTAACTGTGGGCTTCCTGTAAATAGAAAAAGCAAACCTACACTGACAACATTTTTAGAAATGTATAGATCCAAAAGTTATAAAATTTTTGCTGAACAGTTTGATGTGAATCTGAAAATAGATGGTGGTAGTGCCATCAATGTAAACAATAAAATGTATGAGTTTGTCTTGTGACCGTCCCAGGCAATAGCTCAATAAAACAGCCGAAGAAGAGAAAGTACTTCTTACAAGACACATTCCCTTTTCCATTAACTCAAAACCTTATATTAAGTCAATAACCTAAAACTCAAATGATAATGAGGACCAGTACACTCATCTGAGGGCTGATGCCTCAAGAAGAAAAAGTAGGAAGACCAGTGCAATATAGCTAGAAATGTAATGCAGTATCCGCCCTGTGTCAGTGTTGTGCTGATGTGAGGGCTGCGTGAAACAAGAAGTTCAAGAACCACCACTTCGAAAAATCAATTTAAGTGAATGGATAAGGAATTTGTATTTGCTGAATGCCTCAAATGATAAGACTTTTGAAAAGCATCCTGATATGTTGAAACAATTGAGATGTAAACTAACAAATATTTTAAAGCAATCAGAGACCTTAACATCTCAGTTTGCCCATTTTAATTAATGGATGCAATTATAAGCTCTCAGCTAATGCTATTAGTAATGAACATCAGAACAAATCTTTAGAATAAGAGTACGGTGTTGACAGCTAAGCTGTTAATAACATTATTAGCTACAAATGGAATATGAGTTATTCCAGGCTGTGAGCTTTTTTTTTTTTTTTTTTTGCTTCTTGGGAAGATTACAGTTTTAAAGCTACCTTAGAAAAAGAGAGAGAGATAACACTAGATTTTAATTTACTTTAATTTACTTCACTGGAGGTCAACCCCTTGCTGGTTAGATGTGACCATAAACAAATCACTCTGGATATCCACATTCCGCCCCCACCCCCGGAGAAGGAGACCACCATGAAAAACTTTTCAAAAGCAAACTTCACATTACTTAAGACCGAGGTGGAAAGTTTCAAAGCCTCCATGCTAAAGGATAATGCTATCCAAGCTGCAAAATCCTTTACTAATGCATTCTACGGGCACCTACAAGAATGCATGGATTGTGCTATCCCAAGCAAAACCAAGACTTACTACTCCAAGAAAAGGAAACCAGTCTGGTGGACCCCCTACTATAAACAAGCTATACAATAGGAGGAGGAAACTAGTACAGAAAAGAGTAAAATCCCAAGAAGGGAAGACATCCCTGATCAGTATCAGCAAGAAACTACTATCCCTCATAAAATCATCCAAGGCGAGCTTCGAAAGAAAAATTGCCAAGGACTCCAAAGATAACCACAAGGCATTCTTTAGCTATGTCAAGAATCTAAGTGGCAATGCTCAGATCTGCTCGGAGTTAGTGCAGAATGGCACAAAATACACTGAACCGACCGATATTGCCAACATCCTGGCAGACAGGTTCAGTGCAAACTTCACCCCCTTCTTACCCCCAAAAGGGTCCATAACCATACTAGAAGAATGAAGCGCCCCTGAAATCACAGCCACTCAGGTTAAAACAGCCCTCTCCAAAGCCAAAAACACAGCATCAGTGGGACCGGACGGTGTCCCAGGCTACATCCTACAAGAGCTCAAAGACAAACTAACCCCTCACCTAAACACACTGTTTAAACTCAGCCTTTCCACAGGCTACATACCCATAAAGTGGTGCACAGCAGCGGTTATTCCACTCCACAAAGGTGAAGCCACAACAGACCCCGGGAACTATCGCCCTATAAGCCTGACTGGCTTGGTCTGCAAGGCTATGGAGCGCATCATCATGGAACTCATTAACAGAGACATTGGGAGCCTCCAAACAGTGGACTCTACCCAGTTGTTAAGGGCAGATCATGCCTCCTAAACCTGGTGGATTTCTTTGAGACAGTTACCAAGGCTATAGATGAGAGAAAGGTGGTACACACAGCCTACCTAGACCTCACAAAGGCCTCAAACACCATTCCCCATTCTGGTATTGTAGACAAGCTCACCAGCCCGAACATAAACCCCTATGTCACAAGATGGGTTGCCAACTGGCTCACGGACAGAACCCACATGGTGAGAGTTGCAGGAGCTAGGTCCGACTCTAAACCGGTTACAAGTGGCATTCCCCAGGGCTCAGTCCTAGGACCCCTCCTGTTCAGCATATACTTCTCAGAGGTACAGGCAAGCACAGGAGGACTATGGCTGACCAAGTTCGCAGACAACTGCAAACTATAGGGACTATAATTGACCCTCCGACTGACACAGACATCCTCCAAAAGGGTCTCACTGAGATGGATACCTGGTGTCAAAATCATGGCCTCAAGCTAAATGCCAAAAAGTGCATAGTCATCCCCTTTGGAAAAAACAAAGTACCCACAAACTACCATGTAGGTGGTCGTCCCCTAAATAAGGAAGACGTAATAAGGGATCTGGGGACCCAAGTAGGTAGTAATCTCTCCTTTGATAATCACATTGCCAAAGAGGTTAGAAAATCCTTCTATGTGGCCACCTAATCACAAAAGGGTTCGCATCCAGATCAAAAGAGGTCATTGTGCCCATCTACTCATCACTCATCAGACCCATCATAGAGTACAACACCCCATTTGGGATGTACCTTACAAGACACCTGCAACAGCTGGAAAGACCACAGAAGTACCTCACCAAGAGGATCACTGGCCTCAAACAGATGCCCTATGCAGCTCGACTGAAGAAACTCCAGCTGTACTCTGTTGTATACCGCCTATTCAGAGGTGATCTCTGCCTGACATACAAGGCCATGTCCAACCCAGAATTGATGGACATGCTCCACCTAAAGAAAACCATATCCCCTCGAGCCACACGGTCTAGGGATCTAAACCTCACCACAACAATAAACAGGACGTGCTGGAGGGATAGATTCCTGTCCCAGAGACTTCCCATGCCTTTGGAACATGATTCCAATCTACATTAGGCAGAGCTCCTCGCTAACACTCTTCAAGAAAAACCTTGATGAATGGATGAGAAACAGAAAGTTTACCTCGGGGATCACTTCAGTGGCTGTGCTGGACAGAGGCACAGGGAACTAATCTAAGGGGGCGGTGAAAGCCAACACATTCTGGCTAGGCTTATAAATGCCTTCAGGCAGATATCCTAGTACCTACCTATGAACCTAAGAAAAATGCTGACACATGTCAATGTGTGGACTGCAGACAGTGCCGATATATTAATTCTCAGCCAAGAACACGTTACTTGATATCAGGAAAAGTGTTAACTCGAAGTTCTTCACCTGCAGCTCCACCAGTGCTGTTTATGTAGCAGCATTTGAAACTGTGAGAGAAGACAAATAAATGAAATGTAAGAATATGTGAATACTGTTATTCTGTACAGTACAAAGTTACTTCTGATGATTGTGCCAAGACTGTGGGACTATGTTAACTTCAGGAAGTTCATATACTTTATAATAGATTGTGTCATTTTGGACTTGAGAGGTGAAGATGTGGTGGGTGAACTGGAAAAGGGATAACTGGACTGGCAGCTATGTTTAAATGCTGCTACAGTTCCTTGTGCTAATTATTTGTTTGTTTCTTTTAAAAGGGTGTTAAAATTACACAGTAACAGACATTAATATGCTTATGTCCACCCTGTCCACCTATGTGATTTTTTTCTGCTACTGTAATTCAGAAGAAAATGTCTTTAACACTGTTTTTGTAAGGACTTTGTTTGTAAATGAGATATAATGCAGTTATCTGATTGGGATACAATCCAATGGCATCTGTTTTGGTCCGTCTTTTCCCATTTTTATCCATTCTTCTTTGTACTTTATATTGGTAGCTACAGGTTTTTCTACTTTGCTTATTTAAATGTTCATATCAAGTTTTTGTACCAGATGTTGTGGATAGCTTTTATTAGTAAATTGTGCGACAAAAGACTTTTTAAAGGAACCATTTACTTGGTCGTGTTTGCATCATGCTTAGCATAAACCTTGAATTCAGTTGCAATTTTTCTGTGTCATCTGCCTACACAGTTTATTACATTTCATTTTTATGTGTTTAGTGTTTTTTTATCAGGAATGCTGTACATGGTGTTTCACAAAATGAATTTTTAACATGGCGTGTAAGCCAGTATTTTTTTGTTTTACTTTAGTATTAGCACTGTATCCTAGGGAGAAGCAGTCCATTCAACTAAATGGATTGCTGGTAGCTTGGTTGGTCTGCAGTCACCTATGTAGGGAATTTAGTCATTTCAGTCTGTTTATTCTGATGAAATTGCTTATCTTATTTTGTGGAGATGAAAGTACTAACTGCATTAATCATTTGTCCTATGGCTCAGCTGTGGTGTCAGGTTTATGTGTGTTCTGCTCTTGGGTACATTCTATGTTTGTGGTACCACTTGTTTTGAACTATGTAGACACAGCAGATTCTAAAATGCTGTTCTAAGAAAACACAGTCTAGGAAAGCCAGTTGTTTTCTTTATCAGAGACTTTATCTAACAACCCTAACCCAACACTTAAGATCGTAAAACTTCTGGGCGTGGTTATGGTTCTGTGGCTGAAATGTCTGCATCAGTCTCAGGATCTGAGGTTTTAATTTTGATGCTAGTCTAGCTACTGTGTGAGTTTTTCAAGATCTCATCTACCAGGTACAAGCTAGTTGATTAGTTATTTTAATCTGTGTATGTATATGTCTAATTGTGTGTACGATGTCAGTGTGTGTGTGTGTGTGTGTGTGTGTGTGTGTGTGTGTGTGTGTGTGTGTGTGTGTTATGTTTAAGATAGTAAGGAACATCATGACAATATTTTTGGAGACAGCTGGCAAAACAGAGTACTGTGAGAGTTATTTTTTTGTTTGCTTATATGCAAAGCTATTTTCCTTGATTTTTCATTCATTGCACTATTATTTTGTTTAATTTACTTTTTTTTTAATTTTCAAAGTTGTAGGCTAGGTAAGAAAGCAAAGGTATTTTTGTAAAGCCTAGAGGAGGGTAATTACTTTACAGCTATGGGAGATGGTAACTTTTTTTTTTTTTAGCTTGTCTTCTGAAACAGACTACTGTACAAGTTATTCACCTCCCCATCCACTGTGTTCCCATTGCCTTCTACATCCAGTGGTTCTCTGGTTGTCCACCTCTTAACGTTCATTTAACTGCAAACGCCCCCTCCTCCTGCTATCTTGTATAATGCCATTCCTACTAGTTAGCCTTACTAGGTCATATTGTGAAGGCCCACCCATTAAACTAATTAAACTTTATTTACTCTCCCAGTCCTGTTCAGATACCTAGTACTTGTATGCTGTAGCAACTGTATCTTTCTTTAACCAGCGTTTCAATTTACTTTTAGCAGGTTTAGTTATGCCAGTGTCTAGTATTGTCCTAAAACAGCTATAAACAGATAAAACAAAACACACAGTTTGATTAAAGAAAAAAACGTATTAAATAGACAGTTGCAAACTGAACTGTTTTTTTAGATTCATAGGTATATACTAAGCTAACAATCAGTAGGGTCCTTATAAGCCTAGCTGAGCAATCCAAATGTGATTCACAAATCTGATTTATATAAGGGCGATTTACTGACTAACTCTTTCCATCAGAGACATAGGAGACAGACCAGGGGTGAAGTTCTGATTACTCATCCTTTGGTCCAAGTTGTGCTTAAATAGGGATAGGGAGAGACCTCTGCTTAACATGGATGGGGAGCCTGTTCTACTGAATGGGAATTCCCTGTGAAACATTTCTGTTGCCAGCATGTCCTATTTATGTCTCAAGCAAAATTAGGTCTTTTAATCTAGTAGTTCTGATGCTGTTTATTTTGTGGATATACAAACGGTTCATCAAAACAGAATCCAGGGATGCTATGTGCCAGGCAAAGATTGCATCTCAGAAGTCTGTATGATGCTGATTAACGAGACAGGGGTTTGAGGAAATCGATGTAGGACATTGTGTTTACTCCCTGTATCCTTTTTATAAGGAGCCTTTGTGAATGTTGCAGTTGCTGCATGTGTTTGGTCAGGTACATACTGAAGGGGGCATTCTACTCTGTGATGGGTCTAATGAGGGTTGAGTACAGTGGTATGATGACCTCTGTGGATCTAGATGCCATGCTCTTGCTTATAAGTTGAGCAGCATAAAAGGATTAAAGGTAGTATAATGCATTTCGTGATTTTGAGTTTTAGGCCATGGCTTTGGCACCAAGCATTTGTCTATATTAGACCTTCCTGAAGAGTGTTCTCACCATGGGGGAGCTTCAACGACTGCTCCCATTTTGCAATCATCTGCGAACTCGGTTAGCCAGAGGCATATTGACAATGGCTTTGATGTCCGAGAAGTAGATGCCAAAGTGGAGTGGGCCTAGCAGAGTGTCCTGGAGGACTCCACTGGTGATCAGCGTGGAGGTGGATGTGGCCTCACCGATTCTAACCTCCTGGGTCTTAATAGTGATCCATCTAGCTATCCAGCGTGTTACGAAGGGGTTTATATGTAGTTCCATAAGTTTGTTGACAACGCCAGAGTGGGGTGTTGTATCAAATGCTTTAGCTAGATCTATGTAGGCAGTTTGCACTATTTTCCCTTCATCCATTGCCTTAGTGATCTTTCCAAAGAAATCCACCAGATTCAGTAAGCATTACGCTCCTTTGACAAAGCCAAACAGGGACAGATCCAGTGTCTTGAGGTCTGCTATGTCCTTGTTGATAATCTCTATGATTATTCTTTCCATGGCTTTGCAAAGAAGACTAGTCAAGCTAATGTGTCTGTAGTTTCCAGGATCTGTGTAAGGTCCTCCGTTATGAAGGGAGATGACCATTGTAGTCCTTCATTCACATAGCACAATGCTTGCTTTGACTGTATTTAAATATTGACTTCAGGGGTCCTGATAAGTAATATTCTAGAGGATTCAGGAGGCATTCTGGGATGATATTGGGGCCCATTGAGTCCATGTTCTTAGCTTTAGTGAGTGCAGCCTGTATATGTTTCCTAGTTATAGGTGGAAGGGTTATGTTTGGGGGTATTTTTCGGGAATGTTTGGGGTGAGAGGGGGTAAAGTTGGAACTGAATTTATCCGCTAACAGGTTTGTTATATCACCAGGCTCTGTGAATGTGGCAGCATTAACCACCAGTTCAGCACATTGCTGTGTGCTGCCCTTGAGGTTTCTGACATAGCTGTAGAATGCCTTATGGTTATCTTTCACCCTGAAGGCTATCTTAATCTCAAAGTTGGCTTTGCGTAACCCACTAAGCTCTCTTATTTCACTATTTACTTTGATGAGAGAGTTTTTACCTTTATGGGAATTACCCTTCCTGATTTTTGCAATATTTTTTTCTCTTTTGTTATATATCCTGTTTAATTGAGGATGCCACCAGGGCATTTTATTTCTGGGGCTAGCCCTGGTACAGCAGCCTCTATGCAGCCATTGACGTGGTTGTACAGAGTTTCTAAGAGCAATTCAGCATAGGCTGTGGATGGGGTTTGGAGGGGCATTGAATTATAACAAGATTGAAGTTTTGACTTAAGTAGGATTTGGAGATTGGTGAGAATAGAAGTTCCATATAGGAATAAAGGTAAAAGGTAGCTATTATGTAATGTAATTTTGGTAGATGTAATTAGATAAGGCTTATAAAGCTAATAAAAGCTAATAAAACAGGACAAATTCCAATACTACCAGTCTGCCCTAGACTCCTCACAACACAGCCCCAAACAATTCTGGTCCTCCATAAACTCCATCCTCCACCCAGGTAAAGTCAGTACCCCTCCTCCTAACATCCCTCACTCCTCAGAAAATATTGCTACCTCATTCAACACACACTTCACCCAAACCATACTATCACTAGCTAAACAACACAACCCCCCCTCCCCTCCAACCCACACCTTCAACTAGTAATCTCCCCACTGCCTTCTCCTTTTCTCCTGTACCTACCTCCAACATAAAAAACTCTTAACTAAACTTAAACCCACCAAATTAGCAGCAGACAACCTCCCAAGTGAATACCTACAAATCGCAGCTGATGCTCTGGCCTACCCAGTATCCATCTTGATTAACCGATCTCTGTCAGAAAGTTACGTTCCCACACTGTGGAAAGTATCACATATAATTCCCCTCCGCAAAGGCGGACCCTCCGCAGAACTAACCAATTACTGCCTCATAGCTATTCTCTCTCCACTTTCCAAAATACCAGAGAGATGCATACACTCTCTCAGGTCTCAGACTACCTCCTTACTAACAACCTCCTTTCCAGTACTCAGCATGGTTTCCGACCAAACCATAGCACCACCACTGCCTTACTCTCCTTTACTAACACTATCCTTCAGCATAAAAACAATGGCTATCTCTCCTCTGTTACTTTCCTAGACCTATCTAAAGCATTTGACATGGTCCCACACAAACAACTAATCTCTGTCCTCAGTAACCTATCCTACTCACAATCAGTCACCAACTGGTTTCAGAGTTACCTGTCTGACCACCAACAATCCATTGTATGGCAGAGTGACATGTCTCCCCAACTATCTGTCTCCATAGGGGTTCCCCAAGGATCCATCCTTGGACCCCTACTCTTCTCTGTTTACACCAATAATCTAGCCTCTGCCACCAAACATGGCACACTCATTCAATACACAGATGACTCGACCGTCATCTGCTCAGCCCAGTCCCTACCCAAACTGCAAAAAGTCACACAGGAAGCCTTTTCCTCTGTTGAAACATGGTTATCCGATGCCCAATTAATACTCAACCCAAACAAAACTAAACTACTCATCTTCCAACCCACCAAACATACTCAAAACAACTCTCACTTTAACATCACAGCAAAAGACAACACCACTATATACCTAACTGAACACACCAAATTGCTAGGAGTGGAAATAGACAATAAACTAAAATTTGACATTCACATATCCATGACCATAAAAAAAGTCCACAAAAAACTAAGGAGTGTTATACAGAAATAAGCAATTTCTCACCAAAGCAGCAAAGATTTCAGTAGCAAATTCCAACCTTATCTCCACCCTACTTTATGCCTCTCCAGTATATACCAACCTAAGGCAATGTGATCTAAACAAGCTAGAGACTTGCTACAACAAAATCGTCATATTCACCACAGGGGCATCCTACCGTAGTCACCACTGTCTCTCACTTGCTGAACTGGGCTGGCTTGAACTCCCTCACCTCCTTCAGTGGTATCAACTCTCACTCGCCCACAAACTAGTAAACCATCCACTAAATGTCCCATCCCTCCAGAATCTACTCCAACCATATCGCACCACCAGACCACTAAGATCCAGCAACAAAAATCACTTGCAGATCACTAAAGCCAATAACTCTGCTGGTGAAGCACTATTCTCTTGCGCCATAGCCAAATTATGGAACTCACTCCCACCCACAATTACCTCCGTACCATCATGCACCCACTTCAAATCTTTACTAAAAGCGCACCTAAAAACATGCTGGCTATGCCCTTGCAACTCCCACTCTAATATCATCCACCCCATCCAACCACTACCTTTCTTTCCACTCCACTAACTACCTTGATTATAGCAAACTCAGATGCTCATAAGCCTAGTATTTATTATACAGCAGGAACTTCTCATTGTAACATTTGTTAATGTCTGTTATGTACTTCACAGATAAAGATTCTAGTTGTCTACTGATGTACTATGTTCTTCATCTGTAAATATGTTGTAAGTAATTGCTATGTTAAATTGTTAATCGCTATGTAATCCAATTTAACTACTGTCTGTTTATTTTACTGTGGAGCTTTTCTCCCCGGGCCTCCGCTGAAAACGGACCTACGTCCAGTCGGACACTCCCGGTCAACAAATTTAAATAAATAAAAATAAAATAAATAAATTATGCTTATAGAGCATCCACAGTTTAGTTTTTGACCTTTGCTTATTGAATTAAAGAGTTTTGATAGGAAGCTGTATGGAGATTATTAATAAACATGTTAAAAAGGAGTGGATCTAGTAGAGAGCCTTTGGGGACACCATTAATGGTTGTTAGGGTGGGAGGTAACTTTGCTATTTTTTATGGATTGCTGGCTATTAGATAGCTAGAAAAACAATTTATAGAGAGAGGAGAGACAAAGCTTAGAGAGCTGATGTCGAAGTTTGGCATTGGAGACCGTATCAAAAGCTTTTGGAAGGTCCAGTGAGCATATGTGGAATGCAGTTCTTAATAAAAAAAACTTTGCAAACTTTTTTTTTTTTTGAATCTGCCCACAAAGTTTTACTGAATTCATCACTGATGTCAGTTGCGGTATGGCATGGATGCATCCGTATATACTTTAATGGACGGCAACACACACTTGTTGTAGTGCATCCATTAAAGCCTATGGATACACTCACTTGCACCGTTTACGTTGACATCACTAAGGGTAAATTTCAGTGAACTTACTGGTGATGTATTTTTCATGAAGGAGTTTAAACGAAAGTTGGTGCTGCAAAACAGGCACTCCTAAGAAGAAAACAGAGGACAGAGCTAGAGGCAACCCATTCATAAGGTAACCTCAAAACTGTGATGGAACACTTTACTAAGTCTGGAGGCACAAAGTTTGACAGATAACTTGCTAGTTAGTGTAAACACTACCTTGTTCTTACAAGTAGTACTTCTTAATTACACAATTTTAAATGTATGAAAGGAGAAAATCTGTCTAAAATATTGAAGCTAAACTTTCAGCAACAGCCATGTCTTCTGAACATATACACACATCTACCCCAGACAGAATGCACTCACCAAAACAAAACCAGAACCTCCTGCATTTAATACATTGCACATACCTCTCACTGGCCAATGTAAATCGCATAATCACTATAACAAGGCAGTGGGGAGATGAAACTGAACCAAAACTGATTTGAATGCCTATAAGGCATACACGGCAACCTGATAATCCCAAAGCCATCCTAGTCCTTGCAGTCTCAGTCGCATGTAAAGAAGACTCCTATCTCACTTGGCTTTGCAAGGAGTTTGTTCTAGGGCATCAGTCTTCTTTCTTGATTTATGTTTTCCTTATAATATTGCACCTTTCTGCACAATACAAAAACATGCTATCTCCTGTAGAGTTAAACCAGTCCTTTCCTGCATCACAGATGTTCTTCGTGTTTCACTGTTGCAGTCATTACATTAGGGTAATCTGCTTGCAGGTTGCCCTCAGTCAGCCTGATTAACAAAGTCTTGGGTCCTGCTTCGGTTGCTGTCCCTTCTTCCATAACGTCAGGTCGTCAGGGGTATAAAACATGCAACCGACCCCATTACATCAGTCTTTCTTGCCGTGCAGTGCCCAAAGCAGAAGCAGTTTGCAAGTGCCGGTCAACCGACTCCTGAAATTTTCGTTTTCGAGTTTCAGAACCAAAGTCTTCAACTAAAAGCTAAGTACCCCTTTGGGGAAACTTTTTCTTGCTCCCCCCCGATGCCAGTAAAAGTTAATAATTGCATTACTTGTGGAAAGCAAATACCTCATAAAGATTTTCATTCGTACTGTATTCCTTGCCTAGGCCCTGACCACAACGTACCTTGTTTTTGGTTTTGTGCTTTATTTAATCAGCGCACTATCCGTCGTCGGTATATTTTTGCCTCAAAATATTTTGGTTCTTGATTTAATTATCCAGAAATGTCATCGGTTAGCCATCCGACTACCGGAATTCCAAAAAAACGCAAAGATAAAGACAGAGACAGGCCGCCGAGGTCCAAAACTGCCGACAACGCTTCTCCTAAGCCAGTCGCCAGTACTCAGTAAGGTGCTTTCGCAGCCCCCGATACCCACTACTTCTGATTCGCAGGCCTCTACTGAGACCCATTTGGAGTCCAGTATGCTGTGAGATACTTCAACTATGGAACCCGCGGATGTCTTTACCTTGGATGGGTCCGGAGCTGCTGTGCAAGCACCGGCTTCTGAGTGTGTATTCAGGCCTACGGACTTGTATATTAAATCAACACCTCCTTCATTACTAAGGCCTAAATCTCGATCCATGTCTAAAAAAATGACGCCCAGGCCACATGCTCAGGCCTCTATGCCTAAACAAGAAATGATAAAAATGGCTGAAGATCTAATAACTGTAATCAGGGGTAGCCAACCCCCCCCCCCCCCCAAGAGGCCTAGGGCTGAGCTTGATTATGAATCTTCTGATCAGGATTCTGTTTTTTCTGACTCTTCTAATGACCTGGATTTATCCTTACCTACTTATGAGGATTCTGATGCAGAGGACTCTATTCCCCTCCTGAGGACTTTTCTTTTGGGGAAACCTTACATACTCTGAGGGAGCATTTTCACTGGGAAAGCCAGGAATTTTCTGATTTTAAAAAGAGGCTTAGGGATTTCCTTCTCCTACCTCAGCATAGGCCTTTGGCTATTCCTCCTGTACTAGACATTGTTGATGATGCTTTCTCAGAATCCAGTTTGGCCCCTGATTCCCCTGCCTCCTGCTCCCAGTAAACCTGACAGATACTACAGGGTCCCTGAGTCCCACAAGTTCCTTTTCAAAAATTCTATTGCAGATCCAGAGACTATTTCACAGGGGCCCAAGGGCATTAAGGCTTCTACTGCTAAAAATCCTACCCCTTCTGATAGAGACTCCAGGGCGCTGGTTAGATGGGGCAAAATGATTTATACTTCAGCAACCTTGGCAATTAGAGATTTAAACTGCCAATTTCATATGTGAAAATATCAGCAACATGTTATTGGACTGCTTAAACAGAAAATGATGTTGATTCTTGACTGTGTAGAAAATAAAGACTTGCAGGATTTAATGCATTCTGCTGAACAAGTTGGAAAACATACTTTGCAATGTGGTTTTGATTCTTTAGAGGCCTCTTGCAGGGCTGCTGTTACTGGGTTTGTGCTTAGAAGGCATGCTTGGCTTAAGGAGCAATCTTTGCCTGATCATGTTAAAGATAAATTGTTGGATGCTCCTTTAAATCATGACCGCCTGTTTAGCAACAAGGCTGAAGAAGTTCTTAAAAAGATGGAAGATAAAGCTAAATCTATGCAAACTGTTAAATATATTTTACAAGTTCAGCCTCCTAGATTTAGTAGACACTGGCCTTCTAAGAATTGGTCCTTTTCAGCCCCTTCCAGGACTTTTCAAGCCAAACCCAGACACAGCAAAAAACCCAGGTTTCAGTCCCAGGGGACTCTTAGAACTAAGCAGTGGGAGGCCTCCACTTCCAAGTCTGGGAATAACTTGGGTAAACTGTCTCAATGACATCATTTTAAAATTTCCAAGCACTTATCTTCTGACTGCCCCTTTGGGAGGAAAGATTGCTCTAGATGCAAAGAACTGGGAACTCATTAACCAGGACAAATGGGTTTTAAATATAGTGTCCCAGGGATACAGATTTCACTTCCACACGTTGCCAACACCAAGTGGGTGGCCAGACCTACCCCCAAACCAGTGGGCAGAGGCTAAAAAACAAGTACTTTCTCTCTTAAGCATGGGGGCTATTCAGCTGGTACCAGGAGAGGAAAAGGGACAAGGTTTCTACTCCAGACTTTTCCTGGTACCCAGAAAAGACAAATCATGGCATCCAATCCTGAACCTGTCCACTCTGAACACCTTTCTGGAGATTCCAAAATTCAAGATGCTGACTCTTCACCAATTACTTCTTATGGTAGGCAAAGACGCCTGGTTGGCAACACTAGATTTAAAAGAAGCATACCTGCACATCCCAATCAGGGAATCTTGAAGAAAACACCTACGCTTCAAATCAGGCTTACACTCACTATCAGTTCTCTGCACTGCCCTTTGGCTTATCTACTGCGCCCAGGGTATTCGCAAAGTGCCTAGCTCCAGGGATTGCATTTTGCAGGCAAAGAAGTATTCAAATATACCCATACCTGGACGATTGTCTAATTCAGGCAGAAAGCCAGGACATACTTTTGAATCATCTGGCATTTGTAAAAAGGGTTCTAACTTGTCTGGGGTACACCATAAATGAAAAGAAATCACAACTGGTACCCTGTCAACAAATTACATTCCTGGGAGCAAGCTTGAATACAACTTCCCAGATGGCTTACCTCATGCCAGAAAAGCAAATTCGTTTGACAACCTACTTCAAATGAGTGGCCACAAAAAACCCTGCTATCTGCAAGACAAATACTGCAAGCCTTGGGGTTCATGGCCTCCTGCATTCTTCTAATTCCATATGCAAGACTGCATATGAGGAAACTACAATGGTATCTAAAAAGCCTATGGAGTCAACATTCTCACAGCCTAGAAACAATGATTCCTATCATACCTTGCCTATGCCTAGAGTTCCTTTGGTGGGCAGTGGCCTGCCACGAAAACAAGAGGCTACCTTTCACACCACCCCCTGCTGCCCAAACCCTAACAGATGCATCAGACTATGCATGGGGGGCTCACCTGGCAGGGAAGTGCATTCAGGGCAAACAGAACTCAAGTCAAATGCACCTGCATATCAATCAAAAAGAAATGTTAGCTGTACAGAATGCTCTGACAGCCTTCAAGGACTACATTCTTCCAGGACAACTAATGGTAAAGACGGACAACACCACGGTTATGTGGTACATAAACAATCAGGGGGGTACACATTCTTACCCCCTCTACAGACTAGCCATGGCATTGTGGAACACAGCCTTGAGCTACCAAGTGCACCTACAAGCTCAGTTCCTGCCAGGAAAATTAAATACACTGGCAGACGGACTAAGCAAAAACCTCATGGACCCATACGAGTGGAAACTGGAACCAAAGATTTTCAACATGTTGACAAGCGAATGGGGAGCCCAGATATAGACCTGTTTGCCTCCCCCAGAACTACCAATTGGACACATTTTGCACAAGGACTCCCCACAAACAAGCCTGGAAAGTGGATGCTCTGTCCTTCAGCTGGAAAAACCTATCAGTCTATGCCTTCCCCCCGCTGCCTCTGCTCTCCAAAGTACTACTAAAAGTCAAACAGGACAAACCAAGGATGATTTTGATTGCTCCAGACTGGCCGTGCCAACACTGGTACCCTCTCCTGCGCAGTGTGTCATGGTTATCTCCATGGCACCTGCCTCAGACTCCTTTCCTGCTGTCTCAGCAGGAAAACTGGATTCTGCACCCTCAGCTTCCAACACTGAACTTTGCAGCCTGGCTAATTACTTAAACTCTCCCTTACCATCCCTCAGCAAACCTGTGATGGATGTCATCTTAGAGGCAAGGAGGCCTAGTACTAGAAAATCTTATGCTGAAAAATGGAAAAGATTCTGTGCCTGGAACCAATTTCAAAGGATGAGCACAGCAGCGCCCAGTTTACCTCAGCTTTTACAATACTTAACTGAGATGCTTCACAAGGGCCTGTCCTTTTCCTCCATTAAAATCCATGCCTCAGCCATTTTAGCTCATTATAACACAGAACCTCCCCTCTTCTCTCATCCACTGCTCAAGCAGCACCTCAGAGGGACCAAAAATTTGAGACCATCCAGGAGAGCTCCAACCCCAACCTGGGACCTTAACTTTGTCTTGGAGAAACTCACTCTACCTCCTTTCGAGCCAGCTGCTACTGCAGACTTAAAATTTCTTTCTTGGAAAACATCTGTCCTTTTAGCAATTACTTCAGCTAGAAGGGTATCTGAATTACAGGCCCTTATGACAGTGGAGCCTTTCATCATCTTTCATGCGGACAGGGCATCACTCAGGACCAATCCATTCTTCATGCCCAAGATGGTATCCAGCGTGGCTCTTAATCAGTCCATTCATTTGCCAACCTTCTTTCCCAATCCACAGAACAAAGGGGAACGGATTCTGTATTCCTTGGATGTGCACAGACAACTTAGATTCTACTTGGACAGGACTAAACCTAAAAGAAAATCTGAACAACTGCTGGTAGCATTTGCTGCAGGGGCAGAGGGGAAGGGTATTTCAAAACAAACCATTTCTAAATGGATAAGCCATTGCATTCATTTCTGCTATAAGCACCATGGAAAACCTATCCCCCAGGGCTGCATCTACTTCTACAGGCTTTCTCAGAGGCATTCCTACTATGGACATCCTAGAAGCTGCTACCTGGAGTTCTGTACATACTTTCACCAAGCATTTTCATGTGCCAATTTTCTCTAAATCCAGAGCTGGCTTTGTCACTGCAATCTTGCAAGGCCTTATAGCTGGCCCTAATGCTACCTAAACTCCTCCTCCCAACCATAGCTTTGGGAATCTACCCAAATGTAATGACTGCAACAGTGAAACATGAAGAACATAGTACAGTTGTGTACACTTAACATAAATGTAGATGTTCGAGTGTATTCACTGTTGCAGTCCTGGTTACCCTCCCTCCTTCCCCCTAACTTCTTTTGGCTATACCTCTACTTTCCTTTACTATGCTTAAAAGCCTTTTTGGTGTATTTGCTTTTTTTGTTGGAGGTATTCCTTTGTAATGTTTTCTGCATGTATAGTTTGGCAAAATTTTACACCGGATGCCCTTTCTTATTTGCAATGGTGATGGATAGGTTGACAGACGAGATCAGACAGAAGTCCCCGTGGACTATGATGTTTGCAGATGACATTGTGATCTTTAGTGAGAGTAGGGAACAGGTGGAGGAGACCCTAGAGAGGTGGAGATATGCTCTAGAGAGAAGAGGAATGAAGGTCAGCAGGACTAAGACAGACTATATGTGTGTGAATGAGAGGGAGGATTAGAGGAATGGTGAGGATGCAGGGAGTAGAGGTGGCGAAGGTGAATGAGTTTAAGTACTTGGGATGAACAGTTCAGAGTAATGGTGAGTGTGGAAGAGAGGTGAAGAAGAGAGTACAGGCAGGATGGAGTGAGTGGAGAAGAGTGGCAGGAGTGATTTGTAACAGACAAGTACCAGTAAGAGTGAAAGGGAAGGTCTACAAGAGGGTAGTGAGACCAGCTATGTTATATGGGTTGGAGACAGTGGCATTGACAAAAAGGCAGGAGTCGGAGCTTGACGTGGCAGAGTTGAAGATGTTAAGATTTGCACTGGGTGTGACAAGGATGGACAGGATTAGGAATAAGTATATTAGAGGGTCAGCCTAGGTTGGAAGGTTTGGAGACAAAGCCAGGGAGGCAAGATTACGTTGGTTTGGACATGTGCTGAGGAGGGATGCAGAGTATATTGGGAAAAAGATGCTAAGGATGAATCTGCCAGGTAACCGGAAAAGAGGAACGCCTAAGATAAGGTTTATGGATGTGGTGAGAGAGGACATGCAGGTGGTTGGTGTGACAGAGCAAGATGCAGAGGACAGGAAGAAATGGGAACAGTTGATCTGTTGTGGCGACCCTTAACGGGAGCAGCAGAAAGAAGAAGAAGAAGAAGTTGGAGGTATTCCTTTGTGTTTTATGTTTAATTACTCCCCATTAGGGGGGCACTTGACATCTGTGGCAAGAAAAACTGATGTAATGGCGTCGGCTGCATGTTTTATACCCCTGATGACCTGACGTCATGGAAGAAGGGACAGCAACCGACGCAGGACCCAAGATTTTGTTAATCAGGCCGACTGAGGGCAACCTGCAAGCAGATTACCCTAATGTAATGACTGCAACAGTGAATACACTCGAACATCTACATTTATGGTAAGTGTTCACAACTGTACCTTTTGCTGTGGCATACAGATGATCCCAAGACAAGGGTATTAAAACATGCCTGCACTCTGAATTACACTGAGACAGAGACAGAAGTTTATAATTGAGGTGTATTTTGTTTTGTGGGGGTGTATATAGTTCCATGGTGTTTTGCATTACAGAATATCAGTAATTTTGTTCTTAGAAACGTAATCTGAAAGCTTTTGCATTATTTTCTTGTTGTGTTTGTGTTCACCATGTGACAGCACCAACTTTTGTGCTGTCATGTCAAACTTTTTGGTTGGTTGTTTTGTGTATTTTCCTGCTGTTAAATGTATTTATTTCATGAGAACCTGGAAATATGTTCTTCTGTTTTTCACTTGTGGCCTGCACCCTTTTTGCTAACACTTGTTTCAAAGTTGTTATTTTGGGGCTTCTCTATACTGCCTTGTTTTATGTTTCTCAGTAGAATGACATTCCTCTCCACGATGATATAAATATTTTTTGTTTCACACAAGGGAATGTAGAATTCATTAGCAATTTAAAGAAATGTTTCTTAGCATTTTTAAGAAATTGTATAACATTCCAAGACCTTCTAAAACTGTCCATTTTTACAGTATAACTGGAAGCATACCACTCAACTGTCCCTGTTTTTCAGGAACATTCCTAATTTTGACTCAAATTTTAGCACTGTTCCTGTTAATCCCTCCTAAAAATTGTGACTTTTGGAGAAATGGTGGTTGAATTACACTTTAAATAATTACAATAATTAGCTATAGAAATGTATTTTGCTTCAGAAAATGTATATTAATTCACATTCTATTACGTCATTGTGTCACGTTTTTACTAA
The DNA here is from genome assembly GCF_019279795.1 of Protopterus annectens. Classification (NCBI taxonomy): domain Eukaryota; kingdom Metazoa; phylum Chordata; order Ceratodontiformes; family Protopteridae; genus Protopterus; species Protopterus annectens. The sequence goes on from NC_056746.1 coordinate 12,120,462, forward strand.
TAATTTAAGTGTCCCTGATTTTGCTGAGATATATCCCTGATTTGTTGTGAGTTATGACTGGAAGAAATGTAACCGTCAGTATTTTACTACAGGCTTGCTTATGCTGTGTTTCATGTTACGTTATCATGATGTTAGACTCTGTAACATCTTTCTTCTTCTATCCTTGTAGAATCTACAGAACAGATCAAGGCACTGGACATAGCTCCACAAGGATCGAATCTCACTCATGCCATGTTAACACCTAACAGGGCTTCACTACCTGCAGAAAGGTCTTCTGATTACTCCTTTGCTGGCTTTTCTATGTCCCCTGGCATGGAGAGGCCTAATCCAGCTTTCACGTCTTCCACAGTAACAGATTTCAGGACTACAGAAGGAAGCAATCAGTGCTTTTCACTCCATACTAATCTTACAGGGCAGCCAGTCATGGATATGCTAACCAGGAGGGCAGCACGTATGTTACAAATCTGTTAATACACTTTGTTTCTCTTGCACATACTTCTCAACTGTCCAGATTTTCATAGAATGTCCTGATTTTTGCCTCATAATTGTTTTGGTCTGTTCTTCAAACAATTTGTGTTCTTTTGGCAAATCACAGAAGACTGAAATCACTAAAAATTACATACGTTTGAGTTTCAGAATTTATAACCTTCAGAAAATAGACTAATGCAAAACCTGTTATTTTAGCAACTTTCTAAGTTTATAAGGGCACTATTTAAAATCTCTTCCTATTTTTGGCCTTTGTCCCTGTGTTATTTTTTACTTGCATTAAGCGGTTGCGAGGTATACTCTTGCATGCATTTTAGATTCTGATCCATTCTGTAGCATAATCTGTCATAGTCCTCTTCTTCACAGACTCTGTCATTTACAGATTTTGGTTATTGTAGACATTATGATATGAGTCATTCATACTGGAACAGGGTTTGTTGATTTGCTGCAGTGAGTAGTAGTGCAACAAAGCTATTTTTAATGTAAATAAATCCTTTGTAAAAGAGAGGCAGAGAGACCCCGTTTATGACAGAGTCTTCATCTAAAATTTCCTGTAGACAAAGTTGTGAGATCTGACGTGTTTAGTAATGCATTGTACACAGCAACATGTGTTTAAAAGCAGAGGTTAACTGCCACTAAACCTGTGTTATCCTGATGTAGTAAGCACCAGGTTGGTAAGAATATTGGCTTACCCACAGCTGGCAGGTTTGAAAGGATGTGTTGTTTCTTTCTTTGTCAAGTTAGCAGTTGCTTCTGCTGTGTAAGGTAGCTGCACTACATCAACTAAGCTCAATTTTCTCAGTGGCAATGCAGTGTTACCACTGGAAAAGAAGGTCATTTGACTGAATATTTTACTGTTTACAAGGAAATCCATTAAACAGTCATTGTCTGTGTCACTGAATGGCATTTCACAACAACAGTCAAGTTATGGAAACTTTGTGCATATAGCTGTAGTATAATAAATGGAATGCTAGTATACAGCCACGAGCATAAACTGTAAAAAAAAAAAAAAAAAAAAGTAAACGAACACATGCATGCCTATATGCATACGGGACTGTCCTCCTCAGTATTTCACTGTATTCTTTGACATGTTCGAAATGGCAAAAATATTAAATTACAGAGATTTGACGCTCCAGTGCATGAGCTAAGTTTCCAACTGGGATACCTGTGACCTAAGTGTGGAGCTGGATCCAGTACTGGAACACTAGGGAGAGAAAAAGGAACTGAGTGTCCAGGTGCAGCTGTCCTGTTAAGGGGAGTGCTGGGTCTCACTACTCTGTGGAGCCTGTGAATGTTGCACAGGTACAACACGAGAATAGCAGTTACTGCTGGCATCACAGCACATATTTTCTGCCAAGAAGGGGTGGTACCCAGAATGAAATTGCATCCTTCCTAGAGTCTCCACCCTAGCCCACCATCCCAACTGGCAGTGGCTGTATCCCTTTCTCCCTCTGCCTGAGGTATTATGCTTGAATGGTTTAGCCTTGGGAAGTAGAGATGGGGTCATTATATCTATGGTTGTGGCATCTGACTTCAGGAAGTGATGGCCTAAAGGGGCTGCTTTGAGATGGGATCAGGGCACAAACTACATTTAATTAAAAATAAATAAGTACATGAGTGACAGAAAGCAGAAACAAATGACTTGCATATACCTGTCTGGTTATTAGTGTACTACCTACAGGCACAGACTTGAAGGTGAACAGCAGGCATTAAACAGTGTGTTTTATATGTTCATTGGTTGCAGTTTATGGCAGTTAGTACTGTTCTAAATAACAGGTTTGGAATCATCCCATCTGTGTGATATATATACTTATTTATAAGAAAAACCTGTTTTCATTGAAGACTTGACAACATGATGGTAAAGATGTGCATCCAGGAGATAAGATGGAAGGGCACTGCAGCAAAACCACTTGGATTGGGATCCAGAGTCCACTACTCGGAGTGAACAGACTAGAAATGGTGGTGGAATTGTGATGAGATTGAGTCTTCTGAAGACAGTGAGGGATGTCATACGAATTAGTGATGGACTGGAAGGAATGACACGCTACTGTAAAGATAGGGCAGTAATCATAATCTCAGCCTATGCCCCACAGCAGGGCTGTGATGGTGACGAAAGGACTGCATTCAGGCAGAAGTAGCAGGACCTACTAGATAAAGCAGGACAACGTGAGCTGATGTAAATAATTGGACACGGGAATGCTCAAATGGAGATGGACAGTACAGGATGTGAACACTGCCTGGGTCCACTTGGATGGAGAAAGAAGAATAAGAAGATAGTCATTGGACACCATTCATAAGAGATGCCAGCAACAGTCTGCTCACCAGTCCATGGGACCTCAAAGGCAGTTAGAAGGGGTAGTTCTAGCAGCTTCTGAAATACAGAAGCTGTACTGCCTCAGGCTCAGCCTATGATGAAAGATAAAGACGAGCTCACCATAGGAGAAGTAAGAACAGCACTAAAGAAAATGAAGTCAAGGAAAACCGTAAGCACAGATTAGGTCATTAAACATTTCAGTGGCAGTGTACAAAAACAAAGGGACATTCATAACTGTGGGCAATACAAAGGTACCAAACTCATGTCAAATGGCATCAAAGTGCTGGGGAGGGTGATAAATGAATTTGCAGAGTACTAGAATCTAAAATGGGAGATTAGCAGTTTGAATTCAGATCTGGATGCATCACAACTGATCCAGTGTTTACAATGACTTGGAGAAAACATATGGCAAGGTCCTAAAAAAGCTGATTTGGGCAGTCCTCAATGGTTCGAAGTCCTGGATACATTAGTAGAATTAGTGCAGGCTATGTACAAGGGCTCAATGATACAAGTACTAACAGTGTTTAGACTCACAGAGGGGTTCCCAGTGGGAGTGGATATGCATCAAGGTTCAGCTCTGACTGAAATGCATTTCATACCAGGGATGGACTATAACAGGGGAGATCAAAAGAAGGTGAAAACTGAAATAGAAGGGAAAATAGTGGAGCAAGTTAACAGCTTTAAGAAACTAGGAGAGGTGGTTAAAGAGAAGAGAAGCCTGAATGAGGAGGTCACCATTATCAGAGGTACTATAGCCAACTGGTACAGCATGTCAGAATTAGTGTGTGACAGAAGAATGTCAAAGAAGCTGAAAAGTAATGTGTACAAAACAGTGGCCTAACTAGCACTTCTGTGTGACACAGAAACCTGGGCAATGAAGGCAGAGCAGAAGAGGAAGCTTGAGGTTATGAGGATGAAGTGCTACACATGGGTGCTAGGATGCAAACTGTGGGACAGACAAAGAGGTGATAACATCATGCCAGAAGCCAAAATATCTCCAACTGCAGCAAAGATTGAAGAGAATATATTACAGTAGCTCAGACACTTGTACAGAAAAGCAGAAAACAGTTTGGGGAATAAGATTTGGGAGAGATAGGGCAAAGGCAAGAGGATCCTAGGACATCTAACCAAGAGATGAATGAATTGTCTGAGAAAAGCTGTGTGACAGGCAGGCACAACTGTCAAAGAAGGTAAGAGAGTGCCAGTAAATCGAGAGAGAGATGGTGCCAGTTGGCATGACACACACGCATGCCCCACATGTAAAAAAAATGGGAAAAATGTGGTCGATGATAATAGGTAGCAGTATATACAGCATAATCTAGACAAGTCACTTCTGGATTAATACTACGCCACTTAATTCCTTCCCATACTGTGTAGCCTAATGACTGCACATTTCCAGTATCGACTGGAAAAACAGCCTCTCTTGATGTTTCTTTTCTCACAGATCCTTTTCAGACATAAGCATCTAGTCACAACTTTCAGTTTAATTCCAAACTCCTTCAGATTTTGTTTTCCAAAAAAGTTTTTGTTTTGTTCCATCAAGTTAATGCCCATCAGCTTCTTTGTAGCCTTACAGGCACTACAGAAACAAGACAAGCTGCAGTGGTGATTACAAAGTCTGTTGTTGGTCAAGACTAAATTGTAATACTGTTGAGTATAAGGTGTGTCACACCTTCATGTGGGCAACCACTTGGCAATGAAAGAAGTATTTAAAAAAACTTCTTAATGCAATAATAAGTAGTTTTCAGTGGCATCAGAACTTGCTTCTTGTCATATTACATTCACAAAACTTAGGTTACTCAATCACCAGCTATATAATCTACAAAGATAAACTCCTAACTGTGCCTCAGACAAACCAGCAGTTAGCCCAAATTGACACAGGGAATCTAAGACCGTTTGTAGGGAGATGTTATCCCCTATCCCCAGAAAAAATGTCTCATTCAAGTATGTTGCTGCATACACAGTATGGGGTGTAAGAATTTTGGCAAATTTTGCTCATTTCAGCTGCTCCATAGAGAGCTAAAGGGGGACTCTGAAGTGAGAGGCCATCTGGCTTATTTTCTTCCTAAGCTTCTAAGATAGTGGAATGAGATTATAGTATTTAGGTAGATGAAAAATGGACAGAAATCTTGCAGTGCTCAATTTTTCATGCAGGTTGTCCACTCAGTGTACAGGATATTGTTCTATGCTCCAAGTTTGAGTATTTTCTGTAGCTCTCCCTAAACAGTTTGGTGTTATAATTCTGGCATTCACTACAACTTTAAATTAATTTTATCACCAGGTACTGCTCTGCCAGGCAACCCAGAAAACATGTCTCTATTTGTAAGTACAAATTTCTTTGTTCCTTGTTTCTGAGAAGTTAATAGTGTCTTATCTATTTTGACTTCAGGACGTGTCTGGGGGGGGAGGCTAACTTCTTCTGCAAACTTGCTTACTTCAGAGTTTTCTCGCCAAGGTTTCAGAATATTTATGTGGTATTCTTTCTCCTGTTATCTCACCTTAGAATTCACTTCACTTTTTTCTAGTTTTCGAAGATTCTTGCCACCTTTCAAGGAATTTGTTTTCAGCAATAGGTTGTAATGCAACCATTTTATCTCCCTGATTTGAAATCTTAGGTATAAGAATTTTTGTTGAATTTTGTCTGTTGTGTCTGCTGTACTCTTTTCACATGTTCTGTTGTTATAGGCATTATAGTTTGTAACCTGTCCTGCATGTCTGTAAAATGCCGTGCAATGCCATTTCATTACCATCCCTTTCTTTTACCTGTACAAGGTGACCCTCTCCTCAGGTTGACCTAGTATCTGTAGAAAATGATTGGAGGGACTTCTGGTTGAGCTGCCATTCTTAGATGCATATCCCACCTCAGCAGCTTCTGCTCTAATGTAGCTGACTAGGGCAAGATAGAACTAAAGATGGCATGGATGGACTCTTATACCACAGACTGCTGGCATCCAGGTAGGAGGGTATAGGCCTGAGGGTGAAAGGTGAAAAGCTCCAGAAGTCCCAAGTGGGTACTTGCGTATTATCACAACCAGATTTTCGCGGTAATGCTAGTTGCTTTGGTTTACGTGGAAAAACACTAACACAGTCTTATAAACTTCAACAACATATTTTCTGTAATGTTTGTAAGGATTAACAATGTTTACTATTAAATTCACTGACAAAATGAGTCTTGTAAATAGGTTTCCCATGTTACCGCCAGCATGTCGTCAGCTAAGCTTGCCCCATACTGCTGTATATGCATTCCTTTTCTCATGCCGTCAAAAGTTGTCAAAGCTTTAGTTCAACTTTTCTACACTGAAATCAGTACAACAGCAACTGAGCAATCCACATCTTCTCAAGCTTTGTATGCAGAAAAACAGTACAAGATCAACTAAACAATCCCTGTCTCCCGAGTCGTATCACATACTTACAAAAAAAGAAATGAAAACGGGCATTGCAGTAAAACTACAAGCATCAGTACATAAAATCAAAGCAGAACTTTGTACTTCTAACAAAGTTTATTAAACAGCCTTTCATTATTTTGTTTGAAACTTACTTGGTACTTCACATAAATTAAATTGCATGTCTCCGATTTACTGTATACTGTATGAAAATGACCAGTAAATACTTTACCTATATTACGTTCATGTGTCCAGTTTCTTCTTTTCTTCAAAAACATTCAGTTTACATATGGTAAACCGGAAGAATAATCCTTCCGACTGGTGTCCCATTTCTTATTTTAAGTAGCAACTCCAAAAATAACAAACTAAAGCAGAAAAATAAATCTGGAAAACATCTTACACATTGTACGCTAAGTCCCACAGTGCTTTCAGGCCAATATACGTACACACACGACCACTCTTAGCGCTGAACTCAATGATAGATGTTTTTACAGCACGCAAGCCACAAGTCCTAAAATTGTACATGATAATTGCCTAAAAAAGCACTACCAATATCCCAGAACACTTTTGAACACTTTACCCTTCCGTAATACACATTTTTCACTTGCTTACTTAACTTCAATAAAGTACATTGTATCGCAAAGTCTGGTTGCGATAATACGCAAGTACCCCCAAGTGTTATCACTTCTTCAGCAGTGAACATGTTTGAACATCTACTGCTATGGTAATTTCCTAACACAACTGTACATTTTCAACATAATGGAAGTCAGGAATTAAGAACAATCTTAGATTTTAATGATGTTCTGGAACAACATGAACACAAAGAAAATTGTGCTAATTTAATATGTACTTCTCTTAGAAAGAGTGATCACTAGGTAAAATTCCATGATCAGTTGGGACTAAGAAGGTTATGTAAGCTTGGGAAGCAATGCCCCTCTGAGATGGAAAAATGGTCAGTTGACAGAAGTTTAGATGATCAGACAGATGGAAAACTCAGAGATTGGATCCAATGACTCTTCAGATCCAATCTCCTTCTCCATGCACCAGTTACTCACCAGGACTGGTGAGTTGCACACTACATTCACCAAACTTACAACAATGGGGATGATCTCGACCACCTTAGGTGTCATCATCCACTTAGTCATCAAGAAGCCTCATGGGACTTGATGTCGATAGGATGATGATGAAGTTTTGAGGACGCAAATTCAGTTTAGAGTTATCCCTGCATCATCCCGTGGGAAGGTACCAAGTACTGGCCAGCTTACCCCACCCTTGCTGGAGTCTGTACCGACTCGCCCTTCTGGTCTGGTGTTACTGGATCTGACGGGAACTAGAGCACCTTCGTCGGCTCCAGAGCTACTTGCAGCTTATCAACTGCTTCTCTCTCTCTGTCTGTCTCTCACCTTCGGTGCCTTCAGATCGAGATGAAACTCTGTGCCAAAGCTTCGGCAGTGAGTTCAGGGGAGGTTAAATCAGCACCGAGATTCTCAGAGCTCTCCCTCTTGGGGCTTCAGCCCTGGACAGCTCGGATCAGCTTAAGGACCAAGGTTCAGCAGCGGTGAGAGTTCCCTCTCGCGGTGAGAGTTCCCTCTCTTCTTTGGATCAGAGAGAGTCCTCAGTGCCAGTGACAGCTTTGGCCTTTGAGGCCTTTGAAAGGGTTTTGGCAAATACCAAAGACAAGGTGTTTTCAACCAGTTTGGCACCACCCAAACACCAGTCTATTTCCTATACTCTTCATCCTGTTGGACAGGGACAGCCAGTACCAAGGGCTTCTGAGGAAGCCTGATTTGTCAACTCCCAGTCCAATTCTGAACCTTCTACTGTTCCCTGAGAAGGTGCCCACAGAAAAAAGACATGTAAACAGAAGCACTTGGACTCTTCCCCAGAGTCTTTTACCAAAGATACTGAGATAGAAAAATTGGAGGGTTCACCTTGTTTCCTCAGAATGTCACATTCTGTGATATTTTTAAGTTAATGAAGCAGATGGGGGAGCTAGTCACCCCAAGCACCCCAAGACCCTTCTGTGGATGAGTCAGTATTCTCGGAAGCTATTGGTTCCAGACCACAATTGTCCCACATGGTACCTCCCTTTGATCCACTTATTGACCTTATGGCTGAACAGGCACAGAAGAATCCTGATGTGGTAGGCCCCATTCCTAAAAAAGTGCTTATTGCATCTTAACTGCGCCTACAGACAGGAAACACTGGAGTAATGTTCCATGAGTAGATGCTATCAGAAGAACGTTCCTCTGTTCATCCTCCTAATAGAGAATCTGTGGTGATGGACAAATTTGGGAAGCAGGCCTATGGATTAGCAACTTTCACCCTTGGATTGCTGAACTATCTGCATCATTTAACAAGATTTCAGAGAGACATGAATAAAGAGATCACCAAGTCACTCTCAGGAGTACTGCCTCCTGCAGATGTTCAGAAAACAGTGGACTCCCACCGCTTTCCACCCTGCAGTCCTTCTCAAATGTGGCCATGCATTTGCTCTCTAATGCAGCTAATGGTACAGCCAGAGCAGCTGGCACCAGTATCACCATGCCTGGATGCAGCTTTGTGACTTTTTGGAACACTTTGTGTTGTCCTTTGTTAATGTTGCTTATGATGGTTCCATTTTGTTTCGATTAAATTTAAAGCCACACTTGCCAGGAGTCAACAACATGGTAAGACTCTCTCTGCAGTGTGGGAGTGTGCTTCTCCACCCCGCAAAGAACTTTTTCTAGGAACCAGAGATTGGGGAAGAGGTTGTGGTTCCACAAATCAAAGAGTACTTTCCACGAGACTTCCACATGGCAGAAGGGGAGGCAGTTTTAATGGATGACATCCAACAGGCAGAGGCAGGCCATATAAACAAGGCTTTAGCAGTCCATTTTCTGAGAAAGCCTTTCAGTGTTCCTGAATGGTTGTCCAACTGCTGCATTCTGGACATAGTCAGGGAGTGTCTATCTCTGCACGCTCAAGCCTGGCACAGAATAAGTTCCGATTCATGGGTGCTAAAAATAATATCCAGAGGTTATTCAATTCCCTTTTCCCTACCACCTCAGAAAAAAGAAGAAAGTATCCTATGTTCCATCCAGTCAGTAGAACTCGGCAGCCATAGAAATTTCAAAGCTGCTTGAAAAAGAGTCATCCACCCAGTCTCCCAAGACTAGTTAGAATCCAGTCTATTCCAGGTTCTTTATAGTGCCAGAGATGACTGGGGAACTCAGACCAGTTTTTGATTCACCTAAACCAGTTTGTGAAGCAGATAATGTTCTGGATGGTCACAGTACAGTCCATTTTACCTCTTCTGAGGAAGGACAATTGGATGTGCTTTATAGATCTCCAGGATGCATACTACCTCATCAAAATAGTAAAGGAAGCCAGGAGGTTCCTACACTTCCAGCTGACAGACAATTACTGCCAAGTTCAGGCACTGCCATTCAGTCTTACCACAGCTCCCAGGGTGTTCACCAAGATCATGGCAGTGGTAGCAGTGCACCTGGACCTTTTGGGGATCCAAGTCTTCCAGTAAGTCAACGATTGCCTCCTTACTGCTTCCACCAAGCAACTGCTGCTACTCCACCTGGACCAAGTACTCCGGTTGCTTTGAGACTTAGGAATATCTGTGAATCTACCAAAATGTCAGTTAACTCCAGCACGGACTATAGAGTTCATGGGGTGCCACCTACGCACCAAAATGGAAATAATAAGCTTTCCTCAGTCCAGGGATCTGTCACTTCATCTAACAGTTTTTCACATACTGCATCAACCATCACCACCAAAGAGGTTGATTCTTCATCTTTTAGGGCTCATAACATTCACAATACTAACGGTTCTTCTAGCCAGATACCACATGAAAGTACTACAGTGGATTTTACCAGTACAGTGGTCTCAGTTTATTCAACTTGAGATCACCCTTTCCAGAAGGAATCAGCTATTGCAGCAGTGATCATAGATGCCTCCCTTCTTGGGAGGGGGGCCTTTCAAAGGGAGATTGGTCCAAGGTGTGCATGGTCATCATACAGGCCAATCTTTACATCAGTGCCTTAGAGCTGAGAGTGGTCCTCCTAGCATTGCAAGCATTTCAGGACCTTCTCCACAAGGGTGTGATTCCCATATAGACAGACAACATGTCAGTGGTATGGTTAATCATCAAGCAAGGAGGAACCCATTCTTATCCTCTTTGCCAAGAGGTCATGAGCGTATGGCAATGGGCGAGTTTTTCACAATGCGTTCTAATAGCAATGCACATCTCAGGGTTATCCAATGTAACCGCAGATAAGTTGAGCAGATCAGTTCTGATGCCTCAGTAGTAGTCCCTCAGTTCTGCAGTAACACATGTAATCTTTAGTCACTAGGGCCAACTTTGCTATGACCATTTTGCAGCCTATCTGAACAAGAAATGCAGCAATTACTTCGCCCAAATCCCTCCACAGGGACAATCACTGAAGGATGCTGTGGTCCACAAGTGGCCCCCGGGACTCCTGCATGCATTTCCCCTTTACCACTAATAAATTTATACAGAAAGCAAGACAGTGCAAGGCCAAGGCCAGGGTGATCTTCATTGTCTCCTTTTGGCCCCAACAGACATGGTTCCCCTACCTATGACCTCTACAGGTTCATCCTGCATGGATGTTGGACCATTATCCAAACCTACTGACTCATCGATCCAGATTGCCTCATCCAGACCAGAAGTCCATGAAGTTAACCACATGGTTCCACCAGTTTTGAGCATAGCCAGAGAAACCAGGCTTTCTTCTCCACTATTTAACATTCTTTATGGTTTACAAAAACATCTACTAGGAAAATGTATCGGAGTAAATGGAAGAGATTTTCAAATTGGGCTTACTCCAAAGGCCTAGACCTATTTTCAACACCAGTCCCATCTGTACTAGAGCCATCTTTGCCACCATCAAGCTACAAGTGGCTGCAGTTTCGGATTTTCATATTGGATGTAAAAATGTTCCAATAGCTTCCTTTAAAATTTCAAGAGCCTTCCTGATTTTCTGCTCAGCACCCCAAGACCAAGCACCTCCACAGAACATCACCATTATGCTACAAGCCCTAACTCAGGCTTCATTTGAAGCAGCTACTACTACTGCCGATCTAAAATTTTTTACTTGGAAAACAATTTTCTTTGTGGTAGTGACATCAGCCAGATAAATCTCAGAGCTACAGGCCTTTTCTTCTAAGCGTATGAACCTAGTGTTCCACATAGAGTTTCCAGTAGAACTAACACATCCTTTATTCCTAAGGTGGCATCTGAACTTAATTTAAATCAGTCAATACATTTACCTGTGTTTTTTCCAAGGTATTCAAGTAAAGGAGAATACTTACTGTATGTGTTAGATGTTCATAGGCGACTCAGTTTTTGTATCCATAGAACAAAGGAATTTAGAAAGGATGATCAGTTGTTCATTTCTTGTTCTAAACCAAAGTTGGGGAAAGGAGTTACAAAAGTTATTCTATCCAGATGATTGTCAGATTGCATTTCTTTCATATATAGTAAGAAAAAATTATCCTCAACATGTAAACCTAAAGCCCATTTAACATCAAAGCAGTTTCTAACATCATTTGGCAGAGGTGTGTCTATTAATATTTGTACTGTGGCCACTTGGGCCACAGTAGACACCTTTGTGTCTCACTAAAGCTGAACACTCAATCAAGATCATGTTCCTCATTTGGCTCCACCATTCTCAGGAATGTCCTTCCATGATACCACCTAGTTTGACAGCTTGGAATTCTATCCCACATGTTTGAAACGTACAAAAATAAACAACATTGGATACAAAAGTACTTACCCTAACATTAAAGTCTGCTTCAAACACCCTCCCTTCTGCCCCCTTCCAAATTGTCACATATGGCTTTGAGATGATTGAGTGGATTTTATTCCCTGTCTGCACAGTCATAGGAGACTGTACCCTCTTCTTCAAAAATTCTTGATCTGTTCTATTTAAGGAGTCAGTTCCTTAATCAGGTCCTGTAGGCAATATGTCCACATTGTTTTCACAAATTTTGGAGGACATCTAAGACAGGGCCTAGGGAATAGTGGGTGGGGGAGAGTCAGAGCTCTGGTTCCGATGAAGCTTTGAAGTCGGTGCTGAGGTCAGATGCAGTTGGATCAGACAACCCATACATTTAATCGGGCAACATTAATCGAACGTGTATAGAAAGTTCATAACTGTCAATTAATGGTGATTGATATGTAGACAGCAACACTTGGGTGAGTTATTACAAACAGAAATTCTGCATTCAAAATAAACTTTTCTGTCCTTTTGTCTGTGAGGGAGAAAATCCACCAATATGGAATAAACTCCTGAAAAAGTTAATGTGTAGAGCAGGAAAGAGAAGTTAAAAATACTGAAGAAGAACAAAGTGTATGGTCCAGATGACGTCATTAGCAATGAATATAATCGTTCTGGTATCATTTTAAGATTTTCTCGTATTAAAAACGGTATACTATTAAAATTTCGAACGGCACTCCGTCAAGTGTACTATAGTCGAACATGGAAGTTCGAAAATGATAATTGCAAAGTCAAAAAAAACAATCTAGGAATGGGTTTTAACATGGGTCGAGGTAGGGGAGATGTTTGTAGTTCAGAATAATACTGAACACCTACCTCGACCCATGTTAAAATCGTTCCTAGATTGATTTTTTTGACTTTGACATTTGACGTTTTCGAACTTACGTTGCCGACTATAGCACAGTCGACGGAGTGCCGCTCGAAATTTTAATAGTAAACCTTAAAAACAATTCCTAATGTCTTTCCAAGAGGGGATTGTTGTCCTTGTCTGTAACAATGACAGTTGTAGTTATTCAAAACCTTACCTGACATTTAAAGTTCTGGACAGTGCCTTCAAATTCATGAAGTAAAACACAGCAGTATTCTTCCAGCAGAAATTAGATTGAATCAAACTTTACTATGAATTTATACAAAAGAGTGCTTTCATTTTTGCAAGTATGAAGAAGTTAAAAATTTGGTGTTTGTTTAAAATTTCCAGAATAGTTGCATAACATATAAAATGCCCAATGAAAAGTCATTGAAATGTAGTAATTGAAGCTTTAAAATGCTAAAGGTGCAAATAGCAATCAGTTTTAATGTTTTAAAGGCTTGCTTCTTAAATTTGTTTTGAAATAAGGGCTTCATTAAGCCATGGAGGTTTGTAAGTATTTAATAGAACTTGACACTGAAATGCTATTTTCAAGTAGCAAATTCAAATCACCACCAAGCTAGTCCAGTTGAACATGTTTTAAAACTGAAACATAAAATTTTTAAATACAAGTAAATAAATGTCTGAAATGATTTGTGTTCTTAGGCTTAATGCTGCAGTTATGCTCATATGTTTGGCCAGGGAGCTTAAATATTGTTTTGCTAGAATTAAATGCTGGATAGCCCTTACATTTAACTATATAGAAAATGTTGGTTGAATTTATAGTGAAATGTCAAGGGGCTATATATTTTACCCTAGGCAAAATTACTAATTAGTCTACAGCTATAAATTCCATAATCTTTGGTCCAAACTTTTTGTTAGCAAGTGTCAATACCCCTTAATGAGGCTTGTGTTTAAGAATGTCTTTTAACTCGCCATTCCTCGTGTTACACATTTGTCATTCTTATATATATATATCAACATCCAAAAATTCAAGGTTGAGTCTTATTTCATACAGAACTTCAAAGATATTGCTTTAAATATTGCTTTAATAGAACTCATAAACTATTCTACTGCCTCTTAAGCACCATGCACCACAACAATATAATCAGTAAAATACAGGTAAATTAAAATAAATTGCTTAAAGTTTCTTTCATTTGGATAGTGCTATTCCCAATAGGTAATAAGATTGTCAAAGCTGGAGGTTATGTCAGTCCCTATAAATATACTGTTCAGTTAATGATAAAGTTCACCATTTAAAAAAAGAAAATTATTTTAAAGATTAAGTCTAGAGTAGTACATATAAGTAGTTTAGAAATATAAGTATTTTCAAGTCCAGCTAAAACTGTCATTATTAGAAAATTGCATTTCTACAGATATTAGAAAATCGCATTTCAGTTGAAAATGCCTTAGAAAATTACAGCTCCAATCTTATCGTAAACGCCAACTTAAGGGATCTCCATCTCTTTAGCAAAATAAATAGATCTTGTTGGAAAGACAGGTTTGTATTACAAAAAATGTTGCTTCTATAGAACCATCTTCTACTACTAATGAAGCAAAGTACTTCTCTGACTGTATTCAAATGTAATTTGGATGAATGGATGTGTAATCACAAATTCACCCCTGGGTTAGCACCCCCGTCCCTCATGGATAGGGTAAATATGTAATTGTCCCAACATATCTTTATTCTGTTAATTTTGCAAAAGGGTTTGAGATCCCTAAAATGGGTGTTGATGATACCATTGAGATTGTGAATGTGAAATTGGTTTGACAGAATAGGTCTGTTGAAGCTCTTCATGAAAGGTAGAAGTCATCTCTCAGAAGCCTGCAGGGAATCAGACAGTAATGATTATAAATCATTTGCTATAATAAGTAATTTTAATAATATCAAATAGCTTCAAAACTCTAATTATTCAGTCTGGTGTTTGGAACAATTCCGTGATCTTCCCCATTAGCCCATAACAATCTAAATTGATGATTTATAGATGGAAATTTGGAAATGTCATGTAAAACTAAGAAGAGAATTGAAATAGTCAAATCATATTGATAGCTATTACGAATTTTTAGTCACTATGGATTTGTGATTTACCCATTAACTCACAGAAAATCTGAACTGATTGTTTATAGATGGAAAAATTGGAAATTTTATGTAAAATTAAGATGAGATAGAACTGAAGTTGTCAAATCATTTTGGTAAGCATGAAGCATTTTTCAGTGACTGGGGATTAGAAATGCATATAGATAATCTAAAAACTAAAACTGACACAGAATCAACAAAGAATTATACCAGTTAGATACATTTTAGAAAGCACAACTATCATGCTTATTAAAATATTTAAACCTAAAATATATCCTGTAAGACTGATTTGGTCAAACAAGACAAGCTTGGGGACCCTTAATCAATATGTGACATATTAAAGAAACAGATGTAGTTCCCCAATTGCTTTCATGAGATTTGATTAAATTATGATGTAATACTTGTGAATGAACAGACTTTGGTAGTTGCCCAAGTTTTAAAAAATGGATTAAAGAAATGTAGGTGAAAGAAATTGAGGAGAAAGGGCAAACATCTGGAGAGAAAAGGATGATGTGGCAGGAACAAGGCATCAGGAGTAGTTCTTCACTGAAGCTTGAAGGCAGAATACTTCTTTATATATAACTGTGGCTTGTGTGTTTGAAAATCCATCTATAAAGGAAAATCTCTGTAAACAGATGGTATATTCCTTGTATAAGGAAATTATTTTACCAATGTTGGGTTGAAAAGAAACAAAAGGAGATTCAGAAAAGTACTTTTTCAATATTCTTTGTTAAGAAACTGTAGTTAGAGAGTAATATTGATCAATTGTTTTTTCTAAAAGATGGATAATTAGGGTAATCTTAAAAGAAGTACAAATCTATGATCTTTACAGGAAATGTGTGGAACAGTAGTAAATTCAGAGCAGCTTCATTTGTACTCTGTAGGAAAAAGCTTTGGGTCATGTTTCGAATTAATGCCCCCTTCATAAAAAATCCAAATCACCACCACACTAGTCCAGTTTTACATGTTTTAAAACTGTAAGTCTACATTTCTAATTACAAGTAAATGAATGTCTGAAATAATTGGTGTTCTTAGTCTTAATACTACAATTAGAGCAGAGCATGATTGCAGAAGTTTTTGGTCCTAGGTATCATGAAGAAGTATTAGACAATCTACTTAAGATGATGACCCTGTCATTTAGTTTCATATAAGAATTTACTATTAATGAACTGAGAATTATGCAGATGATTATGAAGAAAATTACTGGCAGCTGTATGTAGTAGGACTGGAAATGTAATGATTAATTATAATGAAACCAAATAGCAAGTCCCGTTGCAATAAACAGTGCTGAAACCACTAGATAAAAGTATGATATACGTTGCTAGTACAGGCTCGTATTTTTATTATTTTTAGCCAGGATTCATTGCTGAATTCTTTTTGTTGGCATGATATAATGTTATGTATTATAAATATTTCTGTTTATGAAGAATATTTGAATTATGCAGTAATGATTTGTAATAATGTTATAAAACATACTAAATTTGTGTGCTGATATATTATTTGTAACAATCTGTTGAAAAACAAGGAATACGTTGAACTGTGAACTTAACTACCAGCCTTACATCTCCAGTCTTATTGATAAGATTTCCAAGTCAAAAACCACTGGAAAGTTGCAAATACTCCAAAATGTAATCAATTTTATTGTAAAACCAATCTCTAATTCCTTAGCTCCTTGCTTCATTAGGGTATAAAACAAAAAAAAAAAAAGAAAACAAAAAAAAATACATTTATTCAGTTTAAATAATCAGTCAATTTAGTCAATCAATTCAGTAGTAAACCAATCAGCAACATGTGAAAAATATTAAGTAATTATAATTTAAAGTGCTACTTACTGAGATAAATTAAATGGCTTGTGTACATTAACAGAGCCTTGCATAGTAATGTGAATAAATACATTTGTAGTTCATTTGCACGTTTCAGTAAATTGGTACAGTTTGGTTCCACTGTGATTAATCAAAGTAAATTAGACAAAAACAACTGGTCATGTCCTCATCTGGATGATGAATAAAAAAATACTTTTGCAGGGGGCAAGACCCTTTTACCCCTTTTGTGGGGAAAGCCCCATGCCCCCTTGAAATTACATATGCCAACTCGGGAGTTGCACAAAGAAGGGTGAAGTCTCCCAATGGAAAGGAAAGCAACTGCCACTGGTGCACCTTAGAAACTGCATCAGCTGTAATTTCTATGAGAAGTGGCAACCAGAGAGTTCAACTTCACTATACTGATCTCGACCAGATGGCATTTTGTTCCAGTTGTCAGGGAGCCATACAACTTATCCATCAGTTAACGAAAAAAATTTTCATTCATTCACAGATTGCAAGCATATGTGCACTAATAACCATGCTTGTAATGGTTTTAAGTTTAATGAAAATTGTGCAATGGTGACATCATTCATCCATTTTTATGGAAACATTTATAATGAAAGTGTTTCAACTTAGCAACCCACAGGGAGTGAAGAGAAATGCTCAAGGCCTACCTCAGCTGTCTGAAAATGGTAGCATTGGTAGGTGGCCAAGGCAGGAACTGGCGGGTTTTTCACATGATCTCAGTGAGTGTTGTAGAGTCATGGGGCAATAGTTGAATAGGAGCCTAGATAGTGGTTACATTGTTCTACTGCTAAGCCTGATCAAATGATGGCTTTGGATTCCTTGTGAGTAACAAGTTCCTTCTTGAATATCAATAGATCGCATTCGCACTAAGAACTGTACAAAGGCTGCACCCCAACAAAGAACTTGGGGAATATATCTCAGATTGTTCTCATTGCTTCACCCACACTTGCTAGACAACGTGAGGTTAGCATGGATGTTCTACATTCGCTGTTTGAATCTGATAGGAACAATCTTTGTAAGTGCAAGATCATAACCTTAAGGAATGCAGGCTGACAGTAGTAATAGATCCTCAACAAAGTTTCTCCTCTGGCATGCATTCCCCCTGTGCTAGGGACCCAGCACCCAGTATTAATCTTTACAGTCATGACCTCCGATACTGGGTGAACCTTTCATTGAGCCAGGGCTAGAGGCTTGTCTCACTACCATCACTAAACTGGAAAAGTGGACACAGGGGGCTCTCATGCCTGCAACAGGTAAGGACAATAAGACCTCACATCCCTATGGTTCATTTTCAAGAGTATACCTCCTTTAATAAGGCTCTTAGGCCCATGAAGTCCATTGTGGACTGGTGTATAGTTCATTTGTTTTCCTCTTTGTAATTCCATAATCCTTGTGCAAGTATGAAGGATAAGAAGCACCCATGGAGTTTGCCATAGTGGATGTCATTTATGCAGCTGGGAGACATTCAGATTACCCCATGCCTTCTGTCAGGAATGCTGATGGTCTCTACAACCCTTCTGTGAACTGGGGTAGCTGTCCTTTGTGATCCCTTTGGTCCAACAAAAGTTTTGTCTCCTGCCACCATGAGACTTGGGTCCCTCAACTATTTATCAGACCTCCCAGGGACCAGTCCTGTCTAATGGACTGAGCACCAGAAAGGCTGACAGAACAATGCCAGTCTGCCATCAAGAAGCATATGGAAAAGATCCTTACCAGAGCATCTACATTGAGCTTTCATAGATACCACTGTAATTTTTACTGTGCTGATGCAAAAACCAAGACACCAGGCTCAGTAATATACCCAAACTAGACAACCTGGCAGAGGCTACATCCCCCTAAGGATGAGCAGGCTGTTCTGGGTACCCCATTTCTGGGTGATGTCCTTTTTGGTCAAACCTCCCAGAATATGGTAAAGGACCTTCAAAACAGGAAACAAGCACTGGCCACAGTGAAGGATCTTCTTCTAGGCCAACTCAGTTTTTTAGGTAAAGGAAGCATTCCATAAACTGAGGAGATTCCACAAACATCTAGCAGTGTTTACTTTTGTAGCTAATGCTCAAGTCCCTGCGGAGGTTCACTCCACCATCCATAAAACTCTGTACAGGCAGATGTGTTTCTGTTAAGAACAGAACAGAGAAGGAAAGAAGCATTGTACTGGCTTGAGCTACAACTTCAGCTTCAGCCAAAATATCTTTTCTTACTGTCAGGTTTGTGGAATTTTGATTAAATTCCTTGTTTAAAAACAGGGAAATTCACACTTTATATTTGTTGGTTTGCTTTACAGCTGCCTAAAACGATTGGTGCACAATTCATACTCTGGTATGTTGCAGTTAGAGATATTGACTGCACAGCATCTGAAATACATTTAAATGCATATCAGGGCTGTTTTCATTTTTTTATTTAGCTAACATCTCAAGCATGTGCTGAGAACTGATTGGTTTTCATTTTATTTTGTCAATTTGCAACTTACACTGTTTATTTACAAATGTTTACTACCTTAGATTTTCATTTAAAATTCACAGATTCTTAATAGGTTTACAGCAAAGGAGACCATCAAGAAGCTCAGCCACATCACCCTTTACTGGAGGGAAACTAACAATGCTCCCCATTAAGTAGATTTTCCAAACATACCATAAGTTTGCACTCACCCATCCAGTTTTCCAGACTGTTTTTTAAAGATACCAGGAAAGATTCTGTTGTCTTACAGAATTGTTTACTGCACATTGCCTTAGTGGGGATTTTTTGGTCCAGTATATCTACTAACCATCAATTCTCTCCTTGGCACACTCTTTTGGCCATAATTATTCCTTGGGGTGAGGACTCAAATTCACAGTTCATCTCTCTCATCCGCTGGGGGGCAAGAGTCAGTCTACTGGGAGTGACGCTGTCATCCTGAAGATGCCTGGTGTTCTTTTAATCCTAATGTCCCCCATCCCCCCCACATGTGGATGACAATGTTTATTAGGCTGGGTGGTCAGTGAGAAGTAACCATAGTCTCTGCCCCACCCTTGGGCCCATAATGATAGCCCACAAGTGCTCTGCTCTACCACCCAGCTAAGCCAGCATAATTTCTTTAAGTTCTGGCCTCTGCCAGAACACCAGCAGAGAGAAGTCTGGAATGTTTCCTCCCCCCCGATAAACACACCAGTCCTCTACTGCCAACACTGCAGATGCCAACACTGCAGATGCCTGAGCTGCTAATCAAACCTGGGTCTTCTGGACTATACACATGGCTTTATGTCTCATTGCTGGCTAGCACATTGTCTTAAATTTGTAGACTTTGCAGTTGTATTTTCTTATTTACAGTAAATATAGAAATTATGACATATTCAAACATTTCATTTTCCTGCATTTCTAACTACTAGGACTAGTTTAAGGTAGAAGAACAGCCGTATTCTGTGTTTGTGTTTGTGTGTGTGTGTGTGTGTGTGTATGTATATATATATATATATATATATATATATATATATATATATACATAGATATATATAGATATATATATATATATATATATATATATATATATATATATATATATATATATATATATATATATATATATATATATATATATATATCTATATATATATATATATATATATATATATATATATATATATATATATATATATATTACTATGAACCTATATATAATATGGATCTACTTTGACCGAAAGTACGATCCACAGAAAGCTACTTACCCGAGCTGAATCCACCAAAACACCTCTTCAACAAACGAATGGACTGTCGAATTCCTTTCACAGGGAAAGGAACCACTTGACCACCATGAAAAACAGATGAACAGAGGAAAAGTAAGCCCACCAAAATGGGGAGCTTCGCCCCCCCCACCCCCACACCACATACTTAAATATACCAACACCGAGATTGCACTACACCGAAGAGAGGGCATAGTTCACCATGGTGGTCAAGTGGTTCTTTTCCCTGTGAAAGAATTCGGCAGTCCGTTCATTGAAGAGGGTTTCAGTGGATTAAGCTCGGGTGAGTAGCGTTCTGTGGATTGCACTTTCGTTCAGTCAAAGTAGATCCATATATAGATATATATATATATATATATATATATATATATATATATATATATATATATACACACTATATATATATATATATATATATACACATAAATATATAAACATATATACATATATATATATATACATATATATATATATATATATATATACACAGACATATATATATATATATATATATATATATATATATATATATATATATATATATATTCACACGTGTGTGTGTGTGTGTGTGTGTGTGTGTGTGTGAGATATCTAAACAGTACTAGATACAAGCTGACTGCTTCTAAAAAATCTGTACATTTTCTCCTTAGAATAAAATGATCTATGTTTTGCTCTTAGAAAAGCAATAAAAAAGAAATGAGGGAGGGATAAACGCAATAGACAATGTAATGTGCTTAGGATGTGGGTCAGCTGTTTCCTGTTAGGGATAATTAGGATGGCAAAGGATATGGAGTCTGTATATGATATTGCGTCACCTTGTCAGATGAGAAAGGACTGCAGGAGGGAGTGAACACCCACACATATCCTGAATTGTTATTAGTGTTATGCATGTGTGTTGGTTGTAAATGATGTGCTGAAAGCTCATCAAATCAATTGTAGCTTTAACTGTAAGCTCTTCTGAAACAGGTGCAAGTCGCAATATTAATATTAGAAGGACTCTTTGTTGCATGAAGGTTGTTTTCTCTTATGGTTGTAGAACTGGGACTGGACTTACTATATAAGTAAAATGTCTTGTTATATCGGGGAACATACGCAAGGCATTGCAGTTTAATAGCAGCGTACTGTTTGCTATGTTAACTTTACTGCATGCTCTTAAGGTGTTGCAGTTTAATAGCAGTGTACTGTTTGCCATGCCTACCTTTACTGCATTCTGTTAAGGCATTGCAGTTTAATAGCAATGTATTGTTTGCTATGTTTACCTTTAGCTCATTCTGCCACATTCTATGCAAAATGTAATGTACTGTAGTATTTCACTGCAACCCTAATTCTTTTTTTTTTTTTTTTTTCATTTTTGTTTGCACAGCTATTACCCATCCTGAAGCATTGTTTGCTGGAACAAAAGATGATGTAATCAAAGCAGAGGTAGAGGACAGCATTCCTGTGACATCACTTTTTGCAACATGCCATGTGGTTGAGAATGTGGATTCCAAAAAGCTTAACTCCCAGATAACACAGACCTCTGGCAGAATGCATCTGCCTGCACAGGGAGCATCCAAGATTAATTCTGATGCTCAGACAGTGGAGTCAACTCAAGACATAACCTGTGAAAGACCGGAAAGCTCTGGCCTCAATTCCTTAAGGGGTAGGACACCTGAGAGGAGGACATCTTCCTTGTTTGATGCACCATTTAATTATCCTAGCTATCCACTTTGGCTGAAAGAGGAGGAGTCTTCTGCTTCAGAGCATGGCACAAAAATCGTTAATGAGGTTTCTGCTGAGATTGGTTCAGACAGGTCAACCAGCATCATAGACTGGACTGCAGAAGCAAGATCAGTTTCAGAAATGGATGATAATGATGAGGCAGTCTCAAAAACTGACAATCATCCGCAAAGCTGTCAGGAGAACAGTATTCTGCAATGTCTGCAATCCCTTGTAGCTCTTGAGAAGCAGAGGCAGCAAGATATGAAGGAGGAGAGAGAAAGGGTAGAGAGACACCGTAGGGAAGAGCGTGAATGTAGTGAGTGGTATCAACGTGAAGTTATACAGTCGCTGCATGAAATGGGTTCAAAGCTTACTGCCTGTTTTACAGAAGTAACCAGGCAAATGAGTGAAGTGGTGGGACTTTTAAGGGGGCTGCAGCCACAGTCTATTAATGTCCAAGGTAGAGTTTGTAGGGCCCAAGACCAAGATTTAGGATCTGTTGGAAATATGGCATTTAATGGACCAGCAAGTGGGCATTCACAACAGCATCAAAAATAAACAGTAATTCAACCAGTTGATGTACTAAAATATGGTGGGTATTAGAAATAGTTGGGGTTCTCAAGAAAATGTTTAAAATGGCATGCATCTCAAACGCCAGTTTGTTATTGAAGGATATAGATATGTCCCTCAAGGACCCCCCCCTTAACTCTGGTATATTCAGCTGTGGGATGTTGCTAAATGAATTGAAGACAGTAGTGACATTCCATTTCTGGGAGGGAAGGGAGCAAAGAGGGTGCATTTCAGAATTCTCTCTGAAGAACGTTATTTGAGGCATTGAGGCAGCTGGTTAGTTTTCTTATGAGGTCAGGTTTCTGCAACAGTTAAGGAGTTTGCTGTATTAGCATTACTCATCTATCCCTAAAGTCACAGGCCTGTAAGGAGGCTGCATAGTACCCTGGGAGTATGTTTTGTGCTTCTGTGGTATTGTACAAACTGCAACAAAAGGTGCAAGTATTGTATCATCCCATCCCAGAAAGTCCTAAGTGGATTTTTGTGTTGTAAACTGTTAGAAGAAATGTCTGTAGATGAAATCCAGCCAGAGCTTGTGCTAACCAAACGCAGCTGATGTCAGGGGTCCTGGAGTCTGAAACTTAAAGATTATCGTTAGGCTGCTGTGAACATGAGAACCAAAACAAAACATCATATTCAGAAAAAAATATTGGCTTCCTTGCAGTTACATGGATTAACATCCAAGAGTGCAACATATATTAAAAATTTCAACTTGTGTTGGCTTGGGAAATGATTTGTTGTGTAATTTTTGGGATGGGTGAATACAACAACATTCTTAAAGCCTAGCAAGAAGCAGTGTGAAATACAATGCAAAAGCTGCTGTAATATCCTTCAGGGGTATAATATGGAAAGAAGTGCAGAGATTCTTATGAGCTACAGTTGAAGACAGTTTAAATTGGAATGAAAAAAGATATTGTTGGATGCAGGTCCGGCTACCTCTGCTCCATGTTATAAGAATTTATTATTAATAAATAATTTCATCTTGTTTATTACACGTAAAATGCTAAATTGGTTGTAAATTGTTATAAATAAGATTCCTTTCATTGTCTTCTCATAGTGTTTATATCACTTATGCTATAACATGCAAGTTTAATGTTTTACTAAAAAAATTGAAAACGTATTGCAGTTTAAATATCTAAAATCATGGAAAGGACAAAGCAAATGTCATTTTGTAAGAACTGAAAAGAAAGAATGTCATTCGTTTTTGCTCATGCAAAAGGATGATAGAACTTGAGTTGAAAAAAAGTGCGCAGTGATTTGAGGCTTTAGAAAGTAGATAGGCACAAAGATATTTGAAATGATTTGTACTTGTTTGACCATGACTAGCAATATGTGATTAAGGTGATTAAGTACTTTGCTTGGGAAGAACAAAAGCCATCTCAGCTAACTTATATAATTTTAAATTCCTTCTTGAGTAAAACTTACACTATTTAAGTTTTAATTAACAATTATTTTGTTGTAAGATGACATATTTATAAAGGTTATAGTGGATTGTTAGAACTGTGTACTGTATCATAGACCCAAGTGAGTTCTTAAGAAATTATGTTCACTACAGCCCATTAGTTTTTGTTCGGCTTGCTTTAAAAAGGTGGGTGCAGTATGCAACAGAGGAATCTATGATCCAACATGAAGGACCATTGCAGCTAGATCTACACTTTGGTTTATCTTCTCCTCCTCTAAGGTTTTTTTTCTGCAGAAGATTTTTAAGCATAAGGCATTATATGTTCTATGCCAGCACATGTTATAACAGTGTTCCTCGCTAGAAAAATGCATCGACCATTTCAACCCACCAGTTCTTTTCTGCTGGCCTTTCAGTTTGGATCTTAGTCCTGATGTTTTTCATAGGCATTTTTTAGCCTAAGTCATTAACCCCTACTAGGTGTTGTGTCCATCAAGTAATTTGCTAAAACTCAAAGCAGCACTCTTCTCTACTGCTTTAGGAAAAAAATATAATGTGAAGCATTGTCATAGCTGCCAGTGATTTAGCAAAGAGTTTGGGAAATGAATAATGGTTAAGGTATTTACCTCACAAACATAAGAACAGAGTTTGATTCTCACCAAAGGAAAACAAGTAGGCTTAAATTGGCCCACAAAGGCAGCTAGCCTAGGACTTACCTATGAACTCGCCAATGAACCTATTTAACAAATGCACTATTTACTGACTTTTAACAGGATAATTCACAACCACTTGTTAAATTCTCTTGCTACATCCTAGTTCTCAGGTGACCTCTCAGAATAAACTTTTACTGTCCATGCAAACAATATATCTGAAGTAGTTTACTTCATTTGGTCTTCAACCTGTGAGAATACGGATCCGTATCGGATCTGAGACGGCAAAAATTACTAGCATCAGCTCTGAGCTCCAGACCCCCCCTTAACCATAATACACCTCCGCTGCCTTCCATCCCCAGATCTTGTTTGCCGCGATTTGTAATACATTGTGTCTCTAGAGCTCCAGCTAGCAGTGGGTGATTCTTACTGTAAGTTTTTCTAAAATTGTTCTTTAAACCGATTCAGGTTAGTGTAGGTATCCTTTCTCTTCTCCCATCACTTTGTAGTTGTAGTTACAGTAGTTAGTCTGTGGTGCCCCTCCCCCCCTTAGTGTTGTCTATAGCCTAGTGTGGTGGGTGTGTGTTTGTTTGTTTAAAGAAAGAAAGTTTTTATCTGTCTTTTTTAAGGCTTCTTTCTTTGTAGAATGGCTGAAAAGCTTATCTTTAAGCGCTGCACAGAGTGTGGCCATAAGCTCTCCTCAGCGGATGGCCACACTCTGTGCGTGTTTTGCTTAGGTGTGGCCCACCTTAGTGTGGATTTCTCCATTTGTCCGGGGTTCAATCCCCAAGCTTTGAAGGACAGAAAGGCTAAGTTGTCCCTCAAAAGTCTTCTGCCTGCCACTAAACCTCCTTCCTCGTCTTTGGCTTCAGTCACAGTGGCTATTGTGACTGCCTCTCCCACTTCTCTTCTTCTGGCCTCCCCTCCCTCCCAGGCTGGAACTCAAACTCTTGCATCTAAGCCTGTGGTAGCGAAGCAGAGGAGAGGTAGAGAACAGGAGAGAGAGTCGAAGACGAAGGAAAAGAGGAAGAGGTCCCCTGACTTCACGTCCCTGAGCAATTCTGCATGGATCCGTGACTCCTCTCAGCTCCAGTCTCGAGGTTCTCCCTGGAGCCAGAGGAGGCACGTTCAGTCTCCCGGGCCTCAGTTCCCCAACCTGCCAGGTCAGAGTCCGTGGCCTCTTCATGGTCGACCCACTCTTTATCGGACATGGATCTGGATAAGATGATGAGGCGCTTTATCCGTACACAGATCCAGATGGGGGTCTTGCCAGCCCCCCCTCCCTCAGGAGGGGGGATATTGCTTCCTTTTTACAACCAATTTCTCCTTCCCTGATCTGACCTTCGACTTCGGAGTTCTCATATCCGAGGTTGGCCTTGGTCAGGGGGTCGGCGCCGATGGTCCTTGCATCCTCAACTCCGACAGCTGCCTGGAGCATCTCAGATCTGACCAGTTCGGATCCGAGCCACTCTCGGAGCCGGAGCCTGGGTGTCGGAACCGAGGGAGTGGAACCTTTTCCATTGGCTCCGACACTGTTGAGCCAGGTTCCCTCCCTTGGAGCTCCATCCACTTTTGGTCCAGCTCCGATTCTCGCGTCGGACCCGGGGAGACCGGCCTCCTTATTAGCTTCCCAGGAGGTCCGCTCTCCTTCAGCATTCGATGTGGTAGAATGGGTCCTCTCCATCGGATCAAGGCCCCTGACCGCACCCTCGGACTCCGCCCAGACCTCCTCGGCTCTGTCTACGGCCCCCATTGTCTTACCAGAGGGAAGGCCTGTGCCCAAGAGCCCCAGACAGTTCCCTCAGAGAAACAAATGGCTTGTGAGCTTAGAGCCCCACTGGAGATGTGCCCTGCAAGCATACATGCAAGAGGAGGCACTTGGACTCCCCAGAGTCCCTAACAGAGGACACAAATTTAGATGATGGGGGAGGGCTCCCCAAGATCACCTCCCAATAATGTCTCCTTTGGAGACATCATGGAGATCCTGCGCCAGCGGGGAGGTTGGTCTGCCCCCAAGACCTCCTCTGATGAGTCTGTGTTTCTGGAGGCTTTCGGCACGGGCCCATCTACATCTTGGGTGTACCCTCCCATGGATCCTTTAGTGGATTTGATCACCTCATGGGCATGAAAGGAACCAAATACCATGGAGCTGATCCCCAAGCACCCCAAAAGGTTTTAAGTCCCCCCATTGACAGGCCTTCCTGGAACAAGGGCTCCCCAGTGGATGCCATGGTGGTAGCAGCAGCGACAAAGAAGGAACTATCTCAGGAAAGTTCCTCGGTCCACCCTCCTGAACGACAGACACGGATGATGGACCGCCTAGGGAACGGGTGTATGCTTCAGCTACCCTTTTCTATAAGGGTGCTGAATTACTTGGCCCATGTCACGAGACTCCAACACGACCTAGTGAAGGAGCTGGAGGCGTCTCCCCCCCAAGTCCATGTCACAGGAGGACAAGGTTTGGTTCCCTGCAAAAATGGCCACTCTGAGAGCAGTACCAAATACGTCCATGCAACTCCTCTCCCATGCTACGGAAGGAGTAGCTAGGGCAGCTGGGTCCGGTGTGTCCATGAGGCGTAACGCCTGGCTCAGGTTGTGCCAATTTACCGAACCCTTTAAGGCATCCTTTGCCAATGCCCCTTTTGACGGCTCAACTCTTTTCGGTAAGACCGTCAAGGAGACGCTAGTCCAGAGTGTCTACTGTTGGGAACAGCTTCTCTAACCCTCAAAGTTCCTCTTCCCAGAACTAGAGAGGTAAAAGAAGATGTGGTTCTGGAACTCTCAGTATTCCCGGGACACTCAGGGCTCTTCTTCACCTAGAGGCAGGGGGGGACAGAATGGATGCTGGCCCAGAGGCCGAGGGGGTCTGCGAACCTTCAGGTCTCGAGAATCATTCTCGGACAGACCCGGCAGCAACCCTAAGGGGTTGCCTGGCTGCTCTACTCTAAAGGTAGTTAGGGGACGATTGTCCTTGCACCCAGCGGCATGGGAGTCAATAACAACGGACCGCTGGGTGCTTCAAATCATGTCCAGAGGATATTTCATCCCTTTCATGGGTTCCCCCATATCTCCCAAACACCTTCTGGATGTTCCACTCACGCAATGGGAGGCAGCAGCACAGGAAATTTCCAAGCTGCTAGGAAAATGAGCCATTGAAACCTTCCCCCAAGATCAGTCTGGATCGGGCTTCTACTTCAGGTTCTTTTTGCTGCCAAAGAAAATGGGGGACTTAAGGCCTATTCTGGACCTCCCTACTCTGAACCTGTCAGTTGCCAAAGAAAAGTTGCAGATGGTCACACTGCAGTCCATCATGCCGTCCCTGCAAGAGAGTGACTGGATGTGCACGTTAGATCCAGGATGCTTACTATCACATAAAGATACACAGAAGCTCCAGGAGGTTCCTCCACTTCAGCTAGGGCCCAATCATCATCAATTTCGAGCCCTACCCTTTGGTCTCACCACAGCCCCCAGGGTGTTTACCAAACTGATGGCGGTTGTAGCGGCTTACCTGAGGCTTCAGGAGATTCAGGTCTATCTGTACCTGAACGATTGGCTCCTCACTGCTCTGACCAGGTGTCTACTTTCCCAAACCAGGGATTACTTTCTGACACTTTCCCTGAGTTTGGGTTTCACAATTGACACATCCAAATCTCTACTATACAGGTGATAGACTACATTGGTGCCAGAATAGACACACTCCAGTGCAAAGTGTTCCTGACCTCGGAGAGAGTTCAAAACCTCAGGATGCATGTCTCCCTAATTTTCCATTCTCACCTCCCAACAGAAGAATCAGTGCTGAGAGCCCTAGGCTCAATGGCGGTGACCATAACTCTTCTTCCATGTGCTCGGCTACAAATGCGGATTCTTCAGTGGACTCTAGCGGTTCAGTGGTCCCTGTTGTATTTACCACTAACCTATCCTATCCACCTTAGTCAAGTGTGTCGGTCAACCCTCATATGGTGGATGAGCTCTCTGGATATTTTAGAGGGACGACCCTTTGTTCCAGCCCCGGCCCAAACCACAGTGACCATAGATGCCTCCCAACTCAGGTGGGGGGGGCATTGTTCGGGCAGGGCAGTCGAAGGCCTGTGGTCCCCCATAGAGACCAGCTTGCATATCAGTGTCCTAGAGATGAGGGCAGTCCTTCTAGCGTTGCAGGCCCTTCATGCCTTTCTTCCTCTGGGGACAATTTCCATTCAGTCAGACAACATGTCAGTAGTCTGGTGTATCAACAAACAGGGAGGGACCAGATCTTACCCCCTTTGTTGGGAGATCATGAGAGTGTGGGAATGGGCAATCTCCACTGGTCGCTTTCTCATCGCAATGCACATACCGGGACAGTCCAACATTCTAGCGGGCAGGCTAAGTCGGACCTTTCTGATGCCTTACAAGTGGTTTCTGAATCTGTCAGTTGTGGAACAGATCTTCAGTGAGTGGGGTCAACCTTCTCTTCGCATCTTCTTCCAACGCAGAGTGCAGCAGGATGTTCATCGTGTTACACTGCTGCAGTCATTACACTTGGGTTATCCTGCCGTCAGGTGGTTCCCCAGTCGGCCTGAGTTCCAAAGTCTTGGTCCGGCATTGGTTGCTGTCGCCTCCTCCCTGACAGTGCGACAGGGGTATATAAGATGCAGCCGACGCCATTTTCTTCAGTCTTTCTTGCCGTGCGGTGCCCGAAGCAAAAGCAGTTCGCAAGTGCCGGTCGGCCGTCTCCTGAGATTTTCATTCCGAATCCAGAACCAAAGTCTTCTACAAAGCTAAGTACCCCGTTGGGGAAACTTTTTCTTGCCTCAGACCGATGTCAGTAAAAGTTAACTGTATTTCTTGTGGGAAGCAAATACCTCATAAGGATTTCCATTCCTATTGTATCCCATGCCTAGGCCCTGACCACAACGTCACTGGTTGTTGGTTTTGTGCTAGGTTTAACAAGCGTACTATTAAACGTCGGTTTGATTTTGCCCGACATTATTTTGGTAGAAAATTCAATTATACCATGCCGTCGGAACTTCCGATGACCGGAATACACAAAAAGCGCAAAGACAAGGATAGGCATCCGAGGCCCAAAACTGACGATAAAGCCTCTTCTAGGCCAGTCGCCAGTTCTCCGGTTTTCAGCGAGGCGCCTTCGCAGCCCCTGACGACCACTTCTGTAGAACCTCAAGCCGCCTCTGACTCCCACATGGAGATGGCTGGGCCTTCGGAAACACAAGTTCTTCAGCCTACCGAGACTAACCTTTCAGAGGGATCCAGAGTACCTGAGCAACCCACAGCTACAGAGGATGTCTTCAGACCTACTCAGTTAAGAATTAAACCCTCAGCTAAGTCTAAGCCTTCTTTAAAGACAAAGAAACAAATACAGCATTCTCCCGTACAAGCCTCCATGCCTAAGAAATAAATGCTCAAAATGGCCGAAGACCTATTCACTCTGATCAGGGGGTCCCATCCCCCTCCTGATAAAAGGCTTAGACAGGATGCAGACTATGACTCATCCGACCAGGTATCCGTCTCTTCTGATTCATCCTCAGACCTAGGATACTCTTTACCCCCTTATGAGGATTCTGATGCTGAGGAATCAATTCCATCAGCCTCACCGCCTGAGGACTAATCCTTTGGGGAAACCCTACATACCACGAGGGAGCATTTCCACTGAGAAGGCCAAGATTATTCAGAATCCAAGAAAAGGCTCAGAGACTTCCTCTTATTACCACAACACAGAGACTTCCTCTTATTACCACAACACAGACCCCTTGCTATTCCACCAGTGTTAGATATTGATTTGTTGTGCTACCATATATCGCTGTACGATAAACAAGTTGTTAACTGTTACTTTCTGGGCTAGATTACGGTACCGCACTGAAGATTGTTACTCTGTAAAGTTTGTAATCAGCGTAAAGCTAGACTAGCGCTGAACTAATGTCTAGTAGTTGCCTTGCTCTAAGTGCTTTAAATGTAGAAGTTTATAACTCAGGCACAAACTTGGTCGCTAATGTAAGTTTATAACTCAGGCACAAACTCGGTCGCTATTGTAACTATAAGGATATTTTATAACTAGCGATGTGTTTAGAGTGGATTTAAAGCAAAGTAAGAAGACTCTATGTCTATGTTGTGCATTTAAAGTCAGAGAGTATATCTAAATGTTTAGTGTGGTTGCTAAAGATTTTTGTTAACCTTTAAATATTAGCGACTGCATTTCTGAGCTGGAAGCAGCCTCAGAAGTTTCATTTTGCGCTGGTTCCTGGTAATTAACAGTGTCTAATTTCTCTGTAATTACATACCTGCCCCCATGCCATGGGGACATCATAGGACGTTCTATTATATCTCTGTTTTCTAATTCTCCTTCTGGCCTCCCTCCTTTTTACCTAGGTGACTCCTTCGTGAACAAGCCCCATAATACATTGTATAGAAAGGGGCAAACCTCCCTGCTGAAACTAGTGGAAGACGCTGCCCTCTAAAGTATATAACAAGGTGGTTAAAGTAGTACTTATTACCTTAGGCTGGAAGTTGCCGTGTAGGATCCTCGGCTACCTTAGTTTCAGGTAATCCACCTGGATTTTACCCAATATTACTTCCCCAAGAAGTACTGAACTTTCAGTGTCCTGCTCCTAAAAACTCAGAATTACACTTAACATTTGGATAATTTCCTAAAAAATTGGATTAAAAATAAACCAAAAAGATAAGGAAAAAAAACAAAAAATTTTTACAATTGGGCTATATACCCAGCTGAGCTTTACTTCCTTGGTTATAGTAGTGGACTGTTGTAGCTTCTCGTTAAGCGCTTGCAGCTCAGGCTCACTCCCTGCCCCCATATCCCACCCGCCCCCACTACCTCTACATTTATAACCATAAAACCACACCCATCATCCCCAGGTCCAATCATATTAGCCTTCTATTCAATCACTCTCCCTATCACAGGAGATACATCTTATCCCATGCCCATCCACTACCGCCTCGTCTTTCTATCCCTAGCTTCTTACTCATCCATTCCTTCAAAGGCACCTGTAAGTGCATCCTTGTGAACTGTATCCCAAAAGTCCTTAGAGATGTGGTACTTTATGCTAATACCGCTCCTAATAACCTCCTATCTTACAACCTTATATGAAACCCAAACTCGTTTAGGGATCTCAGCTTCCAGGGCTGAGACCAACACTCCAGAAATTACTCTCCTGAACTTTTATCACACTCAGGGTACATAGGTGGACACTACTTCTTGCTCCATGCTTCCATACCCTCATACCTCAATAAATATCAACCTTAAACAGAAGCATACCTATAAAATTGTAAATAAATTCCTAAAGCTCATCTCCAAATTAAGACTTAATCTACTTAGACATGGGGACATACATCCTAACCCTGGTCCTGCCAATATTATCCAACAATCCCCTCTATTCACGGACCTCATATACAATCCCATTAAGGTACGCCCTACTAATTCACTTCTTACCTGCCATCTGAACATTAGAAGTATTAACAATAAGGTACATGAACTTCATGCAGTTATAGCTGACCTCTCCCCAGAGATCTTGTGCCTAACTGAAACATGGCTTAAACCATCCACTATGGACAATGAAATACTTATCCCTGGGTATAATATTTATAGGAAAGACCGAATCTCTAGAAAAGGAGGAGGGGTTGCCATACTCTATAAATCCAATCTAACCGTTTCTATCGATGTCAAT
Source organism: Protopterus annectens (assembly GCF_019279795.1). Classification (NCBI taxonomy): domain Eukaryota; kingdom Metazoa; phylum Chordata; order Ceratodontiformes; family Protopteridae; genus Protopterus; species Protopterus annectens. The sequence continues at coordinate 12,152,902 of NC_056746.1, forward strand.
CAACCACCTCAGATTAACAATGCTGAGATCCTTATTTCTAGGCTTCAAATCAATATTACTAAATTCATCTATGTTATCTGTGTGTATATTCCCCCAGGTAAGAACATAGATACTCTTGAAGCTACCTTACACTGGATGTTCTTCATTCCACATTGCTGCAGTCCTAACTATTGGGTAGTCCGCTGTCCAGTCGGCCCGAATACCAAAGTATATGGCTGACGTCGGTCAGGGCGCATTAGACGTACGTCAGGGTACTAATGCGCATGACCGACGTCATATCCTCAGTCTTTTTTGCCGCATGGTCCGATGCAGAAGCAATTTTGCGAGTGCAGGTTGGCGTTCTGAAAGTTTCTGAAGTCAGAGTTTCAGACCGAATCAAAGTTGGCTAAGTACAATATTTTGGTTTTTCTTGCCTCAGTATTTAACCGGATGTCAGAAAAAGTGAATAACTGTATTTCTTGTGGGAAACAGATACCTCATAGGGATTACCATACTTTGTGTATACCTTGTTTAGGGCCTGAGCACGACGTTGTTGGATGCCGCTCTTGTGCTAGATTTAACAAACGCACTATTAAGAGAAGGTTAGACTGTGCCAGGTTAGTTTTGGGAAGCGTTGTAATTATAAAATGCGGAGGCTCACTGCTTCGCCAAAAGCGCAAGGACAAAGGAACAGACCCTAGAGGGGGAGACCCGACAGTCCCACACGTCGGATTTTTAGAAGGCTCAGTGGAGCCGGAGGTTTTGCCAGGTGTTTCTTTGGAGTCTCAGGGAGAGACTTTACTGTTACAGGATGTATCCAAGTAGGCCAGGCTGAGGGGCTTCTCAGGTGGCTGTTCTTCCCTCTCTTCCTAAGGTGGTTAGAGCCTCCCTTCTGTTTCCAAGGCTTCTTTGAGAGGCAGGCCAAGTTTAACTTCAGTGGGGGTTTCTCCTAGTGCTTCAGGGTCTTTGCCTAAGAAACATATGCTTAAAATGGCAGAGGATTTGATTACTATGATTAGAGGTTCTATGCCCCTCCTGATAAGAGGCCTAGGGTGGAACCTGAGTTTGAGAGTTTTGAGCAATGTTCGAGGCTTCTGAGTCTTCTGAAGACTTGCAGGAGTATCCTCCTTATTCTGATTCTGATGTGGATGATTCTACTCCTTCAGCTTCTCCTCCTGAGGATTTTTCATTTTCAGAGACTCTGCATTCCATGAGGGAGCATTTTAAATGGGAAGGTCAAGATTTCTCTGATTCCAGGAAGAGGCTTAGGGAATTCTTGTTTTACCCCAGCATAGGCCTTTAGCTATACCTCCTGTTCTGAATGTGGTGGAAGATGTTTTTGCAGAGGCTTCCCTCAATCCTGATTCTTTGCCTCCTGCCCCAGTTAAACCGGATAGGTACTATAGGGTGCCTGAAGCTCATAAGTATCTTTTAAGAGTCCTAGGGCAGACCCGAAACTGTCTCTCAGGGGCCTAAAGGTGTGAAGGCCTCTGTTGTTAAAAATCCTGTTCCTCCTGATAAAGAGGCAAGGGCTTTGGATAGATGGGGAAAGAAAGTGTATACTTCTTCCACTTTAGCCATGAGGCGTTGAATTGTCAGTTTCACATGTTAAAATATCAGAATTATCTCCTTTCACAATTGAAATCTAAGGTGGATGCTCTGGCAGAAGGTATTGAGTGTAAAGAGTTGCAGGATTTAGTTCATGTGTCTGAACAGGTGGGTAAACATTCCTTGCAATGTGGTTTTGATGCTGTGCAGGCCTCCTCGAGGGTGGCTGCCACTGGTTCTGTTCTTCGTAGGCATGCCTGGTTGAGAGATCAGAATTTAGCTGAGCATGTTAAAACAAGGATTTTGGATGCTCCTTTGCAGTCTGATGTGTTGTTTGGTTCGCCTGTGGAAGCAGTCTTAAAGAAAATGGAGGACAAGGCTAAGTCTATGCAAACTGTTAAGGATTTTTGCAGGTGCAGCCTCGAGTTTAGTAGAAATTGGCCTACTAAGGGATGGACTTATCCTGCTTATGATTCCCAGTCTAGGGGTAGCTCTAGGCGTGGTAGGGGCAGAGCTCAAGGTTCTTTTAGGCCTAGGACAGGGAGTTCCCCTGCTCAGACTTCTGGTGAGGGCAGGGGTCAGTCCTTTCGTAAGCAGACCCAATGACCTGCCTTTTCAGCTGCCAGTACATTCTCGCCTGGCAGCACCTTTGGGAGGAAGGCTGTCTCTTTTCAAAGAAAATTGGGATTTAATTACCCAAGACAGATGGGTTCTGGATATCATTCACCACGGTTACAGGTTTTATTTCCATACCATGCCTCCTTTCAAAGGCATGCCAGACATTCCTCCTCTACAAAGACAAGAGGCTCACAAGCAAATTTCTCTGTTGCTCCACATAGGGGCCATTCAGCCAGTTCCTGTGCCAGAAAGGGGCCTAGGATTTTATTCTCGCCTGTTCCTAGTAAGAAGGGGAACACGTGGAGGCCAATTTTGGATTTATCTATCCTCAACACTTATCTGGACATTCCCAAGTTCAAAATGTTGACGTTACAACAGCTTTTACCTCTGCTGGGCAAGGATCACTGGATGGTAACTTTAGATCTCAAGGAAGCTTACCTTCATGTGCCTATAAGACTAAGTTGCAGGAAGTATCGAGCTGGAAATTCTCATTATCAGTTCTCTGCATTGCCCTTTGGCTTATCCACTGCCCAGAGTATTCACAAAGGTTCTGGCTCCAGTGATAGCTTACTTCGCTAAAAGGAATTCAAATCTATCCTTACTTGGGCGACTGCCTGATTCTAGCTCAAGAAAAGGAAGACCTTCTACAGCATTTGGATTATGTCATAGCAGTGCTAAGATGCCTAGGGTATTCTGTGAGCGAAATAAAGTCCAGTCTAGTACCCTCTCAAGACATGTGCTTTCTGGGTGTGAGACTGAATACAGCAGCCCAGATGGCCTTTTTAACCCCGGACAAACAAAAGAATCTTTCCAGTTACTTCCATCAACTATCTCTTCAGTCCGGGCTGACTGCAAGGACAGTCCTTCAAGCCTTAGGGTTCATGGCATCTTGTATTCTGGTGCTTCCCAATGCCAAACTGCATATGAGGAAGCTGCAATGGTATCTCAAAATGTATGGACACAGCACTGCCAGGATTTGGACACTGTCATTCAAATAATACCTTGCATTCAAAAGGAATTTTTGTGGTGGGCTCAGGAATGTCACCTAAACAAGGGACTCTCTGTGACCCGGCCAGAGGCGAGTCAGATTCTAACGACAGATGCCTCAGACATTGCTTGGGAGCTCATCTAAATGGAAAGTGGATACAAGACAAGTGGCCTGCCAGACTACAGCATCTACATATCAACATGAAAGAGATGTTAGCAGTCCAGTTTGCATTAATGGCTTTCAAGGAGTTACTTCTTCCAGGGCAGGTGTTGATTCTAACAGACAACACAACTGTCATGTGGTACATCAACAAACAAGGGGAACACATTCTTACCCATTGTGCAGGCAAGCAATGATTTTATGGGAGACTGCTCAGCTTGCAACTAACTCTTCAGGCAAGTTTTCTGCCGGAGCACAGAACTCCTTAGCAGATGTGTTAAGCAGACAAATCATGGATCCCCACGAGTGGAAACTGGATCTTCATGTATTTCAAAATTGACAGTGTCATGGGGAACTCCAGACATAGATCTGTTCGCTTCTCCACTAAACCACCAGCTGCCAAAGTTTTGCACAAAGAGGTTTCATCACACAGCTTGGAAAGTGGATGCTCTTTCTTTCAGTTGGAAAAATCTTCATGTGTATGCTTTTCCACCTCTGCCTCTTCTCCCAAAGGTGCTTCTAAAGGTCAGACAAGACAAGCCAAGGATGATTTTAATAGCTCCAGATTGGCCTCGCAGCACTGGTACCCATTACTGAGGAGTCTGGTAAGGAAGCCTCCATGGCCTTTACCCTTGATTCCACACCTGTTGTCTCAGAGGGACGGTCACCTGCTCAATGTCAAGCTTCAATCTCTTCATCTAACAGCCTGGCATATTCTGTTTTGAAAGACAGCAGGTCTCAACTTCCTCAACAAGTTTTAAATGTGATTATGGAAGCCAGAAGACCTAGTACAAGGAAAGTGTATGGAGAAAATGGAAGAGATTTTTATTTTGGAGTGCAGCAAACAATTTGGAGATTTCTGAGCCTAATTTGAGTGTGGCTCTTCAATATCTTACTGAGTTATTGGACAAAGGTTTGTCTTTCTCTTCCATTAAGATTCATGCTGCAGCAATTTCAGCTCACTATGATTGTGACCCACCATTGTTTTCATCCTTTGTTCAAGCAATTTCTTAGAGGGGCAAAGAATATAAGACCCCAGAGCTCCTACTCCTGCTTGGGATCTCAATTTTGTGTTGGAGAAACTTACTCTACAACCTTTTGAGCCTGTGGCTACTGCTGAATTGAAATATTTGTCATGGAAGACTGCTTTTTTGTTGGCCATTACTTCTGCAAGAAGGGTTTCTGAGTTGCAGGCCCTTATGGCGGTAGAGCCTTTTTTGATTTTTCATAAGGATAGGGTATCTTTACGTACTAATCCTTCCTTTATGCCTAAGGTGGTTTCTAGTGTGGCTTTAAACCAAACTATTCATTTGCCTACTTTTTATGCAGATCCCCAAAATAAAGGGGAAAAGATTTTGCACACTTTAGATGTACACAGGCAATTGCGTTATTATTTGAGCAGGACTAAGGATTTTAGGCAGTCTCAGCAGTTGTTTGTTTCTTTTGCTTTGGGTGGGCAAGCCTGTGTCAAAACAAACTATTTCTAGGTGGATTGGGTTTTGCATTGCATTTTGTTATTCCCATCATGGCAAGGAGATTCCAGCTGGAATTAGGCCTCATTCCACTAGGGCTACTGCCACTTCTACAGCATTTCTAAGGGGTGTAGCCACTAAGGATATTTTGGAGGCAGCTACTTGGAGTTCAGTGCATACTTTCTCTAAGCATTATCACCTTCCTCTCTACTCTAAGTCTAGGGCTGGTTTTGCCACAGCTATTTTGCAAGGCATGTTGTCAGTTCCTGCTTCCTTATGATTTGCCAGCCTCCCTTACCTCTGCTTTGGGATTCTAAATAGTTAGGACTGCAGCAATGTGGAATGAAGAACATAGTACAGTTTTGTACCTACCATAAATGTAGATGTTCGAGGATCCACATTGCTGCAGTCCAATTTACCTCCCTCCTTCCCTCTGTGTTTAAGGGTGGTTGTGTAGGTGAGGTTATATTCTGGTAATCTTGTATATATTGTACATATTTTTGGTGCAGGTATGTTTGGAATCTTTGGTTTTGGCCTTAGCTTTTCAGGGTCTTCTGACATCTGGGGCAAGAAAAGACTGAGGATATGGCGTGGGTCCTGCGCATTAGTACCCTGGCGTACTGGCGTCAGGCTAATGCGCCCTGACCGACGTCAGCCATATACTTTGGTATTCGGGCCGACTGGACAGCGGACTACCCAATAGTTAGGACTGCAGCAATGTGGATCCTCGAACATCTACATTTATGGTAGGTACAAAACTGTACTTTATCAAGTCACTTCCCTCAGGAAACCATAGTCCTTGGGGACTTTAATACAGACTGGACTTCCTGTTCCCCTCAAGCCCCCTCCATTCATATAAACCTACACTCCTTCACGCAAATCGTTAACACTCCCACTAGGATAAACAAATCTAACCAAAAAGAGAGTATACTTGATTGGGTGCTTATCAATAGTGATCCTAACCAATATACATCTGGTTCTCTCCCTGATAGCCTAAGTGACCACCATCTTACCTACATTATTAAGCACAAAATAGCCATCCCAAAACATTCCACACTAAGATTCGTTAGAAATAAAAAAAAATTTGACCCTACTAGATTTCAACTAGAATTAAACTCTTGCAACTGGACGATACTAAAATATTTACCCCTAGATGAAGCAGTGCAGTATTTCAACAAAAAAATCCTGGAAATTCTTAATCTTCATGCTCCTATTCGGTCAAAGAAGACTAAGACAGGAGATGTCCCGTGGCTCCAAAGAGACCAGGCAGAAAATTAATCTTAGAAATAAAGCATGGTCGGTATGGCGAAGCAATAAACTTCCAGTTGATCAGATTAACTATAGACAACTTAGGAATGAAACCAAAAGACTAATCTTACTTGATAAAAGACAATACTATTGGAAACTGCAAACTGAGCATACAAACTGTCCACAAAAGTTCTGGGCCGGGCTAAATAATCTTCTACACCCAGGTCGCTCCACTACCCCTGTCCCTGTTACACTCATAGATAAACCATCGGACATGGTCTCTAATAGTTTCAATTGCTTCTTCACTGAGACAATCCAAACCCTGTCTAATCAACTGCCACTTAACTCTCAAAGCCTTGATACTCCTACCTATAAAACATTCCCCTATTTACCTTTCAGCCTGTAGCAACTTCTTTCATCTGTAAATTAATCAAAAAAACTAAAACCTACCACACACTCAGCCGACCAACTTCCAGCTGAATACTTGCAAAAATCAGCTGATGCCATTGCCTACCCTGTGTCAATACTCATTAATCGGACCCTAACAGAGGCCAAAATCCCCGATATCTGGAAGGTATCCTATGTAATTCCTCTCCATAAAGGTGGCACTTCCACAGACCTCTCGAACTACAGGCCCATATCCATACTGTCCCCCCTAGCAAAAATAATGGAAAAATGCGTGCAGAAACAGCTTATGCAACACTTACTTGACAATCACCTATTAGCTGACACTCAGCATGGTTTCCGACCTCTCCATAGCACTACCTCAGCCCTTCTTGTCTTCTCCAATACCATCAATACCTATCGTAATAACAATAATATCTCCTCAGCATTATTCTTGGATCTGTCCAAAGCCTTTGATATGGTGGACCATAAATTACTAATTGATACATTACATTCATTTGGTCTGGACACTACTGCTATTCAATGGTTTAGATCTTATTTAAATGGTAGAAAACAAGCAGTTTTATGGCAGACCAAACTTTCTAACTTTCAACCCAATACTCTGGGAGTCCCACAAGGATCCATCCTAGGACCACTATTATTCTCGATCTTCATCAACGACCTGCACACAGTTGTATCAAATGCTAGTTGCATTCAATATGCAGATGATTCCACGCTGATTTGCTCTGGAACATCCCCTATAGAGTTACAATCTTTAACCCAAACTACTTTCAGCAAAGTAGAAAACTGGCTCTCTAGTCCGCGTTTGATACTTAATCCAAAAACAAAAATGTTACTGTTTTCACCGACACAAAGGTCAAGCCCCTCAACTTCTGATCCAAGCAAAGGACGGACAATAATCTCTCCGGATCCCTCGACAAAATTATTAGGTAACTATAGACAACAACCTAAAGTTTGATACTCATGTAAACCTAATGATTAAATCAATCAATAAGAAACTTGGTTCGCTATATAGAATAAAAAGCTTCTTGCCCCCCCCAAGCTAAATCTGCCATTGCCCAAACCCATCTCCTCTCTACCCTACTGTACTCATCCCCTTACTACATAATATTAATAAACGATCATGAAGAAGCACATTATCTGTTCTAATCACTTCACTAGGTTTGTTACTGGGTTACCATATAGAACCCACCACTGTACCAACTTAACCCAGCTTAACTGGCTTGAGCTACGGAAACTAATTTCTTATAACCTACTAGTACTGACCCACAAAATGATATATAACGCTGAATACCCTCCCTCACTCAAAAATTGATCTCCCTTGCAATAACCCTCGACCACTGAGGTCATCCAGTCTCCTTATACAAACAAGTAAAACTAATAACGAGCTGGTGACTCTCCCTTACCAACTCCGAGGGAAAACTTGGAACAAACTCCCTCCTGATATTACCTCACTCCCCTCTTTAAACCAATTTAAAACTAAACTAAAAGGCTACCTGGGGTCTGATATTACCTGCCATTGTTTTAACCCTGGCTAGCTATCTCTCTGAATATACTACTCCTAAATCTTGGTTATCTGAGTAATCCTTATTATAATAATTTGCTGTCATCATGTATAATTATTAAGTAAACTAACTAAATTTTAAGCTATTAATTACATATCATGTAATGACTAACCTCACCTTGCTTTAAATGTTTATGTTTTTGTTACTTCTGTAATGTCTCATATTGTCTTGCTTGGAGCTTTTCTCCCCGGGCCTCCGCTGTAAATGGACATGTATCCAGTCGGACTATCCCGGTTAACAAATGTAAAATAAAATAAAAATAAAATAAAAATAAATGTGTATACTGAATCCAGATTAAATCCTGATTCTTTACCTCCAGCTCCTGTTAAACCTGACAGATACTACAGAGTCCCTGACTCACATAAATTTCTGTATAAAAGCCCTGTAGCTGACCCTGAAACTATTTCTCAGGGACCCAAAGGAGTTAAAGCCTCATCAGCCAAGAATCCAGTTCCCTCTGACAGAGATTCCAGAGCATTAGACAGATGGGGAAAGAAAGTATATACGTCTGCAACTTTAGCAATGAGAGCCTTAAATTGCCAGTTTCACATGCTAAAATATCAGCATTTTTACTGTCTCAGTTAAAACAGAAAATGCTTCCAGAATCAGATCCTCCTAATTTTAAAGAAATGCAGGATTTATTGCATGCAGCTGAACAAGTGGGAAAGCATACTTTGCAATGTGGTTTTGATTCTCTAGAGGCCTCCTGCAGAGCAACAGTTACAGGCTCTGTTATTAGAAGACATGCTTGGTTAAAAGAACATACGTTACTAGATCATGTTAAAGCAAAATTATTGGCTGCACCTTTGCAGCAGGATGTGTTATCTGGAGTTAAGGCAGAAGTGGTATTAAAGAAAATGGAGGATAAGGCAAAATCTATGCAAACGGTGAAGGATTTCTTACAGGTTCAGCCCCCTAGATTTAGCAGAAACTGGCCAGCTAAGAATTGGTCCTTTCTAATTACAGACAGACCTCAAAGGGGAAGATACAGACATCCAAGAGGTAGAGGTCAAACACAAGGTACTTACAGGCCTTGACAATGGGTTGCATCAGGCCAGAAAGAAGGGGTAAACAGGTCCCAACCATATATAAAACTGCTGCAATGACTTCCCATTACAGCTGCCAAACAAATCATTCTTGGCAGCCCCCTTGGGAGGAAATTTGGCACTCTTCTCCCACAATTGGCAAATGATCACCAAAGACAAATGGGTTCTCAACATTGTATTTCAAGGTTACAGGTTCCACTTTCACACTCTGCCAAGGTTAAAAGGAATGCCAAATCTGCCACCAAATCAATGGGCAGAGGCTCAGAAACAAATTACAGCACTCATGGATATGAGAGCTATTCAAAAGGTACCATCACAGGAGCAAGGACAAGGATTTTACTCAAGACTCTTTCTGGTACCCAGAAAGGACAAAGCCTGGAGGCCCATTCTGGATCTTTCATCTCTAAACACTTACCTGGATGTTCCGAAATTCAAAATGTTGACATTACAGCAGCTTCTTCCCATGCTTGGCAAGAAAGCTTGGCTCGTGACTTTGGACCTCAAAGAGGCATACCTGCATGTCCCTATCAGACAAAACTGCAGAAGATACCTCAGATTCTTAGCGGGTTCAATGCACTACCAATTCTCTGCACTGCTCTTTGGCTCATCTACTGCGCCCAGGGTCTTCACAAGGCACCTGTAATTGCATTCTGCAGACAGAAAGGAATTCAAATGTATCCATACCTGGACGACTGCCTGATTCAAACAGAGAGCAAGGACATTCTTCTAAAGCATCTGGCGTTTGTAAAAAGTTATTAAGTTGCCTGGGGTACACAGTAAATGAAAAGAAATCAAAACTAGTGCCCTCACAAGAGATTATATTCCTGGGTGCCAGCTTGAACACAACGGTCCAGATGGCTTATCTCATGCCAGACAAACAAGGACAACTGACTCAATACTTTCAATTGATGGCAAGAAAGACCCAACTCCCTGCAAGAAAAATTCTGCAGGCCTTGGGTTACATGGCATCTTGCATACTACTAATTCCATATGCCAGACTGCATATGAGGAAACTACAATGGTACCTAAAGAATGTATGGTCTCAACACTGTCAAAGTTTGGAAACAGTAATACCACTAATCCCTTGCCTTCAACAGGAGTTTCAGTGGTGAGCTCAAGCTTGTTACCTCAACAAGGGACAGCCTTTTACACAACCCACAGCCAGGCAAACACTGACAACAGATGCATCAGATTATGCCTGGGGAGCACACATGGCAGGAAAATGTATTCAGGGCACGTGGCCTGCAGAACAAAGGCATCCTCACATTAATCAAAAAGAGATGCTAGCTGTACAAAATGTGATTATAGCTTTCAAGGACCTGCTGCATCCAGGACAACTACTACTAAAGACAGACAACACCACAGTTATGTGGTACATAAACAAGCAAGGGGGGCACTCACTCCTACCCCCTGTGCAGGCAAGCTATGACCTTGTGGAACACAGCTATAAACCTGCAAGTTCATCTACAAGCACAATTCCTGCCAGGAGACAAAAACACACTGGCAGACGACTTAAGCAGAAACATCATGGATCCCCAATAATGGGAGTTGAATCCACAAATATTCAGAATGATAACACAGAAATGGTGGAGCCCGGACAAAGATCTGTTTGCATCCCCAATAAACTGCCAGCTGCAAAAATTCTACACAAGGAGTTACCATCCACAAGCATGGAAAGTGGATGCCCTCTCTTTCAGCTGGGAGAACCTACAAGCATACGCTTTCCCACCTCTACCTCTCCTGCCAAAGGTACTCATAAAAGCCAGGCAGGAAGAGACAAAGATGATCCTGATTGCACCAGACTGGCCACGCCAGCACTGGTACCCAATCTTAAGGAGCTTAGCACAAGAACCACCCTGGATTTTGCCTCAAATCCCACATCCGCTGACTCAGCACAACAAACAAATACTACACAGCCAGCTAAAGACCTTAAACCTAGCTGCAAGGAAGATTCCTTAGTCAAGCAAGCAATGCCTCTCTCCTGAGCTGTTATGGATGTCATTCTGGAGGCCAGAAGGCCTAGTACCAGGAAAGCCTATTCGGATAAATGGAAGAGATTCTGTGCCTGGAACCAGGCTCACAGCCTTGACTCTCTTGTCCCAAACATTCCTCAGATACTACAATACTTAAGTGAGATGCTGGACAAAGGACTCTCCTTTTCATCCATCAAGATCCACGCCTCTACCATCTCTGCTCATTACAACATGGATCCACCAATTTTCTCTAATCCTCTGTTAAAACAGTACCTCAGAGGGGCTAAAAACATAAGACCACCCCGTAGAGCACCTACTCCAACTTGGGACCTCAACTTTGTTTTGGAGAAGCTAACTTTACCTCCATTTGAGCCAGCCAACACAGCAGAATTAAAATATATCTCTTGGAAAACTGCTGTGCTCCTGGCAATAACATTAGCACAAAGAGTTTCAGAATTACAGGCACTAATGGCAGTGGAACCTTTCCTCATTTTCCACCAGGACAGGGTGTCTTTTAAGAACTAACCCTACTTTTATGCCAAAGGTGGTATCCAGTGTGGCTCTAAACCAAACCATTCACCTGCCAACTTTTTATCCTAAACCACAGAATAAAGGAGAGAGACTACTGCACTCTTTGGACATTCACAGGCAGTTACGCTTCTACTTGGACAAAACCAAAGCTTCCAGAAAATCTGAGCAATTATTGGTAGCATATGCTGCAGGAGCACAGGGAAAAGCCATTTCAAAACAGACTATTTCAAAATGGATAGGACATTGTATACTTTTCTGCTACACATACCATGGAAAACCTGTTCCTAGCAGCATTAGATCTCACTCCACCAGGGCAACAGCCACTTCAACTGCCTACCTAAGGGGAGTACCTACCAAGTATATTTTGGAAGCAGCCACTTGGAGTTCTGTACATACCTTCACCAAGCATTAACATCTGCCTCTATACTCTAAATCCAGAGCTGGCTTCACCACTGCAGTGCTGCAGGGCCTTATAGCCACCCCTAATGCCTTTTAGAACCAGCCACCCTTCCTCAGCTTTGGGTTTCTACCCAAGTGTAATGACTGCAGCAGTGTAACACGATGAACATAGTACATTTTTGTACTTACCATAAATGTAGATGTTCGAGTGTATACACTGCTGCAGTCCAGGTTACCCTCCCTCCTTCCCCTCTTACTGGCTGGTATGTACCAATGTCTTCTACCCTTACTACCTATGGGGAGTATTTGCTGGTAGCTGTAAATTGTTTTTTGCTTTTCTTATGTATGTTTTATTAGCAATTGGAATTGCCTACCTATTTAGGGGCACCTGACATCTGGGGCAAGAAAAACTGAAGAAAATGGCGTCGGCTGCATCTTATATACCCCTGTCGCACTGATGTCAGGGAGGAGGCGACAGCAACCGACGCCGGACCAAGACTTTGGAACACAGGCAGACAGGGGAACTGCCTGACGGCAGGATAACCCAAGTGTAATGACTGCAGCAGTGTATACACTCGAACATCTACATTTATGGTAGGTACAAAACTGTACTTTTTTTGCTCTGGACCCCCTGCCGGGGGAGTCCCCCAGAGATGCTCTAGTTCATGCTTGGCCACCCGGTCTTCTGTATGCTTACCCACCAGTTCCTCTCATCCCGAGGTTTCTGCAGAAAGCTTGTTGACTGGAGAGCAAGGTGATCCTCATTGCCCCATTCTGGCCTCACCAGGTTTGGTTTCCCTTCCTTTGGTCTCACCGTCTGGCTCAGCATTGGATCCTAGATCCCATTGAGGATTTGATTTCACACCCATTGGGGGTGCCTCATTCGAGTCTGGACAGCCTGAAGCTCACTGCTTGGCTGCTCCAGTTCCCGTGATTGCTAGGACTCCCAGACTTTCCTCCTCAGTTAAGTCTATTTTGGTAGCTGCTCATAAGTCTTCAACCAGAAAGGTTTATCGCAGCAAGTGGAAGCGTTTTTCTTTCTGGGCCTCTCAGAGGAGTTTAGATCCTTTCACGGCTCCTATTTCCTCCATTCTTGATTTTCTAGCTGATATTTTCCAGCATGGCACTAATTCTTCTACTTTCAAAGTTCATTTGGCTGCCATTTCCCATTTTCATGTGGGCAAGAATTCTGCATCCTTGGCATCTTCTAGATTGTGTAAATAAAGCCTTTATTAAAGGCACTTTTTTGCTAAGCCCCCCGGTCAAAGATCCTGTCCCCCCGTGGGACCTTACTATGGTTCTCCAAGCTTTGGTCACCCCGCCTTTCGAGCCTGCCACAACTGCAGATCTAAAATTTCTGTCGTGGAAAACAGCTTTTCTGGTCGCTACTACCTCTGCTAGAAGGGTTTCAGAATTACAGGCCTTGTCCATAAAATTCCCGTACATGATTTTTCATAAAGATAGAGTTTCCCTTTGAACCATCCCATCTTTTCTCCCTAAGGTGGTGTCACCAGTCAATATAAATCAGACTATAAATTTGCCTGCATTCTTTCCCAATTTTACCAATAGGATGGAATACAAGCTACACATGTTGGATGTTCATAGACAGTTACGATTCTATTTACACAGGACAAAAAATTTTTGTAAATCTGATCAATTGTTTGTTTCATTCTGTAGACCCTTTTTGGGCAAACCTATTTCCAAGGTCACTATAGCTAGATGGATTTCTTCATGCATCCTGCAGGTCTGTAAGGACAAAGGCATATCTCCTCCAGGTCAGGTTAAAGCTCATTCCACTAGGTCCATGGCTACGTCTGCAGCTTTCTGGTCTAGGGTGTCTTTGGATGACATTTGCTCTGCAGCTACTTGGTCCTCATCTCATACGTTTATTTCCCATTACAAATTGGATTTGACATTTAGAAGGATAGCATCCTTTGGCTCCGCAGTGCTCCGGAATTTCCTTCCATGAGGGCCTCCCAGGAGTTTAGTAGTTGGGGACTCTGTCCCACAGGTTGAAGACCAAATGAAGTAAACTACTTCAGATAAAGAAGTTATGTACTCACCATAACGTTCCATCTGAGTAGTTGTACTTAATTTGTCTTCAGCCGTCCCTCCCTCCTTCTCCCAGACCTTGGCGCATGTTCAGCCTACAGGCTGTAGTATTGGTCACAAGTATGTTATCAGGTTGGGTTCTAAGTATAAGTTCAGCAAACTCGATCTGGGGATGGAAGGCAGTGGAGGTGTATTATGGGTAAGGGGGCGGAGTCTGGAGGTGGGAGCTGATGCTTGTAATTTTTGCAGGCTCGGATCCGATACGGATCCGTATTCCCACAGGTTGAAGACAAATGAAGAACGACTACTCAGATGGAACATTATGGTGAGTATATTACTTCTTTCTTCTTATCCCTGCAAACAGTTCAGCTGGTGTGCAGCAACATTTCTTCCTTTGGAAGATATATTAAATCAAGGCCCCATATTCCTGAGCGGGTGGTAACTCGTGTGGATCTAAAAGATCCCATGACACTTTTGAAAAGAGTGGAGGCAGTTTTCTGATGCCCTGACCAAATTTCCCCTATTAGTATAAATACCACCTCGGGTCTCCCATGAAAATTGGCTGTTAGTCTAGTTGGGGCTAACTTGGTCAACAAAGGATAAAATAAGTAAATTAATTTTAGGCACCACTCTCTTCAACCTTTTCTTTGACCTGCCTCTAGATTTTACACTAGGCAGCCTTATTTTGTGTGGTGACAGTCTTGTATTCCTTGAATAACTCCTCAATATCATAAAAACAGTTACTAATAGCAAATAATTGTAGACAGTCATCATTTAGCTAAACAATAAATAACTTACTCTGAATGCACAAAAAAATTAGATTGATTTTGTTTGGCACACTTTAGACTTGAAAAGCTATCTAACCTAGAAGTACCTTTGACTTGTAATAACTAAAGCAATCAACATATATCCTCCCTTAAATACTTTCATCAAACTCTTGATCACTCTTTATTTGCATTAGTTGACCTCCATTACATCAAAAAAATAAATACAGCCCTATCCAGCTGCCAAAAGAACCTCACAATTCATTCTACTCAACTGCAGTAGGAAAGAAAGTTTTTTGACCATAATCAGTGTGATTTCCCCTCCTTGTCTGTGCTTCTAAGAAGAGTTGCAGTGCTCTACAAATATTATGTAATAGGATTTGCTGCTTCATTCTTCTCGTCACCCTTACATGTGCTCAGACAACATTCTATGATGCCTCCATAGGAGCCATTTGAAATGTTGGGACCAGTTAGAGCAAGTCCTGAAACACGGAGACTGAATGGCCAAACTAAGTCTGAGGTGCCATTTCTCTGAATATTCGCATTTCTTCAAGGTATGACAATCTCGGAGTTGCTATATGTATGTTCAGGAGGTGTGGGGAGCCTGCCCCCCCCCATGGGTGGGTGTAGGGGGGCTTGCCCCCTGCAATAAGTTTAAAGAAGAAAAGTGATTTTCAAGATTTGCTCTTATCCTGTGCTTGTGGTCTTTTGTTTTCCTGCTTGTTGCCCCTCACTATTTTGAGTGTAGACATTTCAATAGGGAGTCTAACCCCATACTTATACTTTTTCCAGATTAACAGTTAAAAACTCCTCAATATCACCTGGCTTCCATGCAGACAATGCAGCAATGGTCTTAAGACCCAAAAATAGCTTAACCTCAATGGACCTTGAATTTTCCTTTTTCTCCCTTCAACTGCAGGAATGTCTTCCAGCAGCATAAGCTGCCAGTCAGACAAATATTTGAGGACTACATTTATAGAACATCTACAAAAGCAGGCAAGATGCTAATACTTAAAGCAACCTGCAATCGCCTATGTGTAACATCTTATTAATAACGTGTCTCGTTTCCAGTTAATCAGTTACTTGCAAAGCATCTGAAACTCGGTCTAAATAAATAATGTATAACTCCTGTAACTTACCCCTATTCTGCTCTCAGTTTTTGCCAAATGCACAGACACATTCACATATATGCACTTTTTCATTCAATTGCTTTTCAGTTGTGCTGAGAGTCTATAGTGTAATTTAGTAATCATGATTGTCATCTCCTCGCATGCATTCTGTATGTGTAATTATTTCTGGCATCTTTATATCTGTCTAAATGTTACTGCCTTCTTATTGTTAGGAGTTTGTAAACTATGTATCTAGGCTATGTGTGAACTGGGTCCTCTTGATATCAGTCCTCTAAACATTTTAACAAATTTAATAAATGCATACATGCAGAAATAACTAAATAAAATTGTGGCCACCTACAAACATAAAAGAAAGAAGCTTCTGGCTTATCTTAGTACCTAGAGTATGGCAGGACATGAAAGTGATCATTGACGGGATAGACAGGTGAGTCCTTTCATAGGACCAGACCTGATAAAATAATAGATGACAGACAACTGTCCCACCCTGCTGGAATTCGTTCATTATTGAGGTGTAACATCTTGGTCCCCTTGTTTTGTGTTCTGTCCTTTTACTAGAGAGGGTTCAAGTTTATGGGATCGTAGGTTAGTGAGAGCTCATGTCCAAACCCATCCTCTGCACTGGTGAACAGTGAGGGGTCAAGGAAAGAGGTGTGCCCCCAGTACCTACTTTGAAGATTACATCCCAGGATGCAGGCCCTACCCATTTCTTAATCACCCAGAACAAACTCAAAGCAAACCCATAACAAGGTGAATCCTATGGAGCAAATCTTACGTTAACTGGTTGTAGGTTGGTATTAGCAAATTGGATCTAAGGACAGTTCTTCACAGGGCTCTCCTAGATCTTGCCAACTTGATGGTCCTAATTTTAGCAGGGTTTTCTGGGTCCCTTTGCATCAGAGTTCATGGTTCAGGCCATAAACTTTCATCAGCTATTTGATTTCTGATGAGAAATGTATCAGCAGGTACAGAACACACATTTAAGGAACATGGCTTGATACTAGCACGAGGCCCATTGCAGACCTCTCAAGTCTCCAATACTACAAGTAGCAGGTGTGTCACTGAAGACTGGTAATCCGTCATCTATCATCTTTTGCCTGCCCATCATATGTTCTCTCTTGAGCATGTTGTCTGAGGCTAGGACATTGTAGAGGTCTTCCTCTACCTCTGCTTTCTATTAAGAATTAGAATACCTGGAGGCTATTTGTTAGAGATGGCTAAAGATATTGAGACCATCCTCTGATCCAGGTGTCCACCAGATGACCCCTTTTTCAGAAAACCTAAAGCTGCAGAATTATACCATACCCTAGCCTATATACCCAATTTCTCCTACAGAAATATGTAAGTATCTACAAAAGACAGAAGAGAAGCCTCAGGTCATCCCACTATGGATCAAGAATGCCATTTCTACAACCATAAAGCATACAGTTTCTGCTTCATTGGCTCCCCTAAAAGATTGTTAACCTCAGTAAGCCTCCAGCTGATTGGAATGATTGTAGTGAGATCCTGACCAGGCATTGTAACGTCCACTCCAACATGATATCTTCAGTCTAGCTCAGAATTCAGAGACCACAGTATTTGGCATCATGTTGTCTATCAGTGAATGTAAAGCATTGCATGAGATATGTGAAAGATTTTTCTGTCTAGATACCTCTACATGTCTGCCTCAGATGTCCAGTTTCTAGTCATGCCTACTGAAGCAGACATCTGAAAAGCTTTTGGTCTTCCCTAAATTTGGTTTTAAGAAGGTGTAGTAGGTTAAAACTGTGTTGACCAAATGCACAGTGGGTTACTGTGTAGAAACATGTAATTTTGAATGTGGAGCTGCTGTTACTTAGGCAGCTGGCATTTACCAGCACAGGACAATGTGGCTTATCGTCCCTGAAGTATGAGCTGAAGCACTGCATTCTTTGCCTGTTCCAGGGGAAGCTTTTGTTTGTTCTATTTGTCCAGTCTTTTCCACACTTGGTGGATGACCTCCTGTAAAGGAAGTAGGCTTCCACCACTGTACAGGGCCTTTACGATCCTCCAACCTCCTCCTCTTCTTCTTTTTTGGTTTAGCCATCCCCATAAGAAAAGGATCCCTCACAAAAGCATTAGCTTATATTGTGTCTCCCCTTTGATTTCAATTAAGTTATCCATAGAAGACAATTCTGCTGGCCAAGCAGTCACAGTTGTGAGTACAGACTAGGGCTCTTCATGATGAGAGGTAATTTCTCTGAGTTCTCTTTAGCTTGGAGGGTGACCATCAAGGACCATTGGGAGTTTCTAGGATCTTTCACAAAAAGGTTCCAACTCAGGGGTTAAGCTACCTACACAGATCTTCAGGGAGAGGCCCAGACCCTACTGCTCAAAGGGACTATAGAGGCTATCTGTCCTTTAAAGTGAGGCCAGAGATGATATTTCTGCTTCTTTTAATTTTAAAATGGACAGAAAACATCTTTCCCATCCTGAATCTCATCAGCTTCAGCAGTACTTCAGCTCTGCCATGTTCCAGATGGTGATCCTCATGTGCTGTTGCCTTTGCTGCTGCAGTGTGCCTGGATGATGTTGCTGAACATGAAGGAAGCCTTTTGTCATATCACTGTCAAGAGTCTGCATACATGATTCCTTCAGTTTGCTCAGAGTAGGCTTCAGTTTCAGTACAGTGTGTTGTTCTCTGGCTTTCTTGTGCACCCAAGGTCTAAACTGAAGTGCAAGCACTTGACTTACTAGCAGAGGCCTTGCTGCAAGAATAACTCCGTTTGTCTCCCTACCTGTACATCTATCTCCTGGGACCCCTGTCAATGGATTCTCTGGTGCTAACCATAAACTTCATGAAAAATTGCATGAAGTCCTATATGACTCATTTCAAAGGACTGTTTTCATTAGCATGGAACTGGACACTCTCTAGTGCTGGTCATTCCTGCCCAGGGATTATGGTCTTAGTATAATTGATGATGAAGCAGTGTGGGGGGGGGGGCTAGTCTCAGTATTTCCTGTATCGTCTGAACCTTGTGGCCAACCCAGTCTTCATGGTGTTGTTTACGTGTACTGTAGTGGACTGTGAATTGCTCTGCTGAAAAGTCACAATATACTCATGGATGTTTTTGTGGTTTGGCAGCCCTGTTGCTGGACATTGGAGTCATGAACGTTATCCCACAAGCTACAATCTGTCATCTGTTATATATATATATATATATATATATATATATATATATATATATATATATATATATATATAAAGAAGGGGGCACACGCTCCTCTTGCCCATTTTTGAGAGGGATTGTATACATGTAGCAATGGACCACAAAGTCATCACTGTGTTTGCATTTTACATCTCTGACAAAGTGAATGTGATGCCAGACTCCTTGACTTTCTCCTTTAGTCTTCTCCTGAAGCTGAAGATTCAGGAACTGTGTCTGGTTCAAATCTTTCAGAAGCTGTGCAATATATAAATTTAACATTTGCTGCTCAGAAGAGCAGAATGCTCCAACTCTTCAGCTGCAGAAACACCAGTGTATGCATTCTCCATACCATGCCAGGAGAGATTCCTGTATAGATTTCCACCGTTCCTCCTTATTCTGCACCTTGTCACAAGATTCATGAATGACAGACCAAAAACCTAGCCTTAGCACCCCTTGGTGGCTAAGAAGAGTGTTTTTCAGGTTCCTTGTAATACAGAATGCCTTCTCAGCATAAGCCATGAAAGTCTTCCAGTGTTAATGCGACAGATGAGTTCAACTCAGAAATGGACTTTTTCTGTAGACTGTGTTTTTCCACTATACCTTCCAGCTGTGGTGTCATAGGTGGTAGAAGCTACCTAGAATTCTGCCATCTGAAAGACATGCTCTTGTCAAGTGGAAGAAATTCTCCACACAGGTGGAAAGATATCCTGTACCTCCTTAAGTGGTCAACAGTCAGGGTCTCCTGACCTGTTTAACCACTGTATGATTTGATTATCAGTTATTCCATGGCCATCATGCAAATGCCAGCAATTTCTGCACATCATGACCTTCTGGAAGGGAGGACTGTGGCCTAGCAGTGGCTGGTCAAGCACATCCGGGTCTTCTCCCTCTTTTCTGTCTTTGAATAAACTTTGAGTAGCCTCTCTACTCTTCCAGATTTTAAGTCCATGATTATCAGGCTTGCCTGTCTCCCATTTAAACCCACTGGTTCAGTATTTCTGAAGTTTGCCTCTTAAAAAAGTTTTTTTCCCTTTTTATTGGTATCATCTTTGCTTGAAAATTTTCAGAGAAGGATGAATTATCTATTAGAACCAAGTCATATTTCCTCCTGAAAGTGCCTTCAGAATTGTTTTCAAGCTATTCTCTTCTTCTTGTTTTCTCTGAGGCAAAGAACAGGGGGATTAACAAGCCTTTGACCCTATATATGCACTGCCAACCCCAGTTCCACCTGAAATGAGTGGCTGAGTGTAGGAAGACAGAGACTGTCTGTTCATCTCCGTCATTCTTGAAAGCAGATGTCTGGCAGTCACCAAAAAAATCCTTTCCAAGTTGTTTGCTAATTATATCATCTTCTGTTATCAGGAAGCGAACCACCAACTGGAAAATGTTTGGTGCTGACAAAGACCTTTACATGAGAGAGCTGCAGTAGCTGTTTCTAGTGTGTGCTTCAAAAAAAATTTTTGATCATTGTTTCATGCATTTAGTAGTCATCATTGAAGCAAACCTTGTTCAGTGCCTTGATACTTAAGGACTCAACCTTCTAAGCTTCTCCTCTTGGCTGTCCTGTGGCTGTTACCACTGTGGGAGTTTTCAATGCTTGGAATTCATGTCACCTGACAACACACTAATGAGACTGCCTGATATCAGATGTAACAAATATGGTTGTTTTATATTGGATGCTGTACAAGGTAACCATTGTCATTAGGTCACAAATACCCTATCACCATCTTCCCTTGCTTGGATGGCCCTCCATTTAGTGGCTACTGCTGGACTTCTCTTTCTCTGTCTAAACCAGGCAAGTATATGTTTTTATATCCTTGCAAAGTGTTTGTGTTAAATTTTCATTTTTGTTTTCTTGATGTGCAGGAAGTGCTGTTTACAATGTTTATGTTGCAGCTGGTGGCAAAGTGGTAGACTCTGGGGCTAGGTAAGCTTTTCTGTTGTGATGTATTAAAAACAAACATGCTGCAAAGTAGGGTATACATAGCCTAAGCATGACAGATTTCAAGAAAAAGATGCCAAATTGATAGAGAAGGCAGAATATATCCAATTGTGGACTGACAGAGGAAGGTCGGATATAAATGAACAGATACAGTAAGAATGCATCTGTTTGAAGTATGACCTGGGTGAGTCTAAGAAGAGTGAAACTATGCAATATTACAAATAAACTGCATTTAAGGCCTAACAGCATCTATAGATTTAGTAGGCGCAGAATGCGAATGCAGGTCGTTAGCACATACATGAGAATCTCATTGTTTTATATTGCTGGTTACTTTACGTTCAGGTTAACCACATCTTCATTCATGTTTTCAGATTTCTGCATTCATTTTACATTGCTGTAATCATATCTCTTGTATGAATTAAACTTCATAAATGCAGGATCCTGGGACCCAAAGAAGTAAAAGACTACATAATTACTAAATGTTTTAGCTAAAGAATAAGACAAATTATGATTTTGAATATATACTGTAAAACACACTAATTCAAATGCCATTTTTTGAACTAAGGTCTTCAGGAGTAATATAAACACCAAAGAAACAATGTTAGCTTTTCGCTTATGTCAGACTCAAACTGGTTCTCCAATTATTGTTTGAGAATACCCCCTTACTAGCCAATAAGCTAAACTAAAACAAACATAGCAGTCTTATTTTTGTCAGATTACCTAAGAAACTTGGTGCAAATGAAATTGATGATGTTCATTGTAGCAATAACTGCTGTAGTATTATTCATTATTGATGAGAGTTGGCCACAGATGGACATCTGCCATCTGGCCTGACTCCCAGATCTTTTAGATATCCATAGAGTGAAGTTGGACTCTTTCCCATGCAGTCCATGTCATTTTCAATTTTCTTTGTGGAAAAAGGGTGTCTAATGAGTGCATCTAGTATAAGGGCATATGCTGCCTCTGCTCCTAAACCTGAGAAATTTACCTCAGTTACAAGTAAGGAAGAGGTCAGAACCCTGGAGGCCTCAGTAAGGGCCCAGAGGAATTCTTGGGGGCAGAGTTATATTGGTACTGACTATTCAACGTGGCAGCGGAAGAAAAACAGTGTATGAGGGAATTAGATCTATATTCTCTTTAATATCCTCTTCCTTCTTCCACCTCAACACCAGTCCAGAGAATAAAAAATATACGACTGGCCAGTGATCCTTCTATTTGATGTTATAATGGGCCTTTTTGCACAGCTGTGCTTTGTGGGAAGAATACTAAAGCAGTGAGTTACTCAAGTTGGGATATGGTGATTTACTATGCCCTGCATAACTGCAGTGGCAATTTCCAAAAGAATGCAAGTTGTAATGGCTAAGAGATGCTCTTTAATAGACAGATATGCATATCCAGTGTGAAACAGCTGTGTTAGACTGCAAAATTGTTTTGTTCTGTAGCATTTCTGTTTCCAGTACCTGTAGTCCTATGCATGTCAAAAGGAGAATCTTTTCAATTTGGATAAAAATATTTTTCTTTGACTGGGTCACCTGGCTCCTGCATGGCATGAAACGCCTCCCCAGTGAATTGGTTCATAAAAGCTATCATTCTGGAGTCATCCGTCTTGCCAACCTGAGGTTCTGCATGATAGAGAGTGCAAAACTCTTGAAGCTGAACTGATGATTCCTTGTTCAACAGAACTAGATAGTAGAACCCTGGCTGCATGGTCAAAGAGGGGCTACAAGAATTAGGTTTGTTTTTCCTTTTCTTGAGTCCTGGCTGACCTTGGGGATTTTGAGAATGGGCAGGAAGGGATACACCAGAGCTCCCCTCCTGGGAATGGAGGTGGCTTTCACTTTCCAAGTTTTTTTTACTGGAATGTTTGTATTAAGTAAATTTTTGTATTGCTAAGCAGAGAGAATTGCAGAGAGCTATTGCCCCACCTTTATTTTTCATTTAGGATTGCAAAAAAACTCTCTCTCCAGATCCCATTTTACAAGAGGAAGAATATCTATCTCTCATCTTATCCACCTCTGAAGGTCTGAATATACATAGTGGCCCAAAGATTTTTTATCTGAAGGTTATAAGTCAAGTTATCAGTTATCTTAACTAAAAGCTGCTAAAAATAAGTGCTCCTTTGTTTATGCACTTGATTGTGGTGGTGTCTGCCAGTTTCTTCAGTGTCTCTTGGTGCCTGATTGGTTTGAATGCTTGTAGAGCCATAATTAAAGCCATTGTGCCCTTCAGATATGCCTTTTCAGCATGGAGTTGTTCCGTACTTGTACTTCCAAATGAACAGTATGAGTCCCTCAAAGTAGATCTGAGGCATCTGTGGTCAGGTTTGTGTACTGTCTGGAATTATAAAGAGCATTCCTGGATTGTTGACCATCTGAAGTCCTTCTTTGTAGATAATGTCAGTGGTAATGTTTTATCCAAACATTACCTGTACTGTATCCATAGGTTTTTGAGAAGCCCCTATATCTTTTTCATGTGGATTCAAGCCATTGGTATCATCTTTTGTAAGGATAGAGGAAGACTTTCATCCCACAGCTTTCCAGAATGTCTGGTCTCTTATGCACGTCTTCTGGGTAAGAATGGAAAAGAGTAGTTCCACTGAAGGGCCTCATTCATGAGTAGAAACAGTCTGTTTGAATTTGTGTCTGATGGGATGTGGCCCCAGAAATATCTTTAAGGTCCCTATTGACAGGTTCTGTTTTGGCAAGGTCATTGAGAAGCCTAGATATGTCAGACACTGAATAGAATATTGCATAGCCATTTGCATCTCCTTCTTGTTGTACTTGGCTCAGACAGTCATCTAGATAGAGTTGAATATGAATCCCTCTGGTCCTGAGGTGATTTTCATTTGGTAAACACTCTGGAGAAACCAAATGGCAAGGGAGTGAATTGAAAGTTTTTCTGGCCTGTCATGAACCACAGTAAATGTCTGTTGCCCTTGTGGAAGGAGATACGCAGATAGTTAGCCTTCAGCTCCAATGTAACCAACAGCACACGTGTTATAAGCAGTGGAAGAACTGACTGCAAGTTATCTTTAATTTGGTTATCTTTAGAAAATTTAGTTTGGGTAAGACTATGAAAGATGTCAAGGAGCCATCTTTTTAAGGACTAGAAACAGCTAGGAATACATACCTTTTCCTTGTTCTTTTAAGGAGATATTTTTAATGGTTTTGCACTGTAACAGTTGAGCTATAATTTGTTGTGCTAGCTGTACTTTGCTTGGTGAGATGGTGAACACTCCCAGGAAGGGTGGGAATGTCTTGAGTTCTGGTTTGTAGCCGTAGAAATAATTTTCTTGACCCATTTGTGTAGTTATCTGGGACCAAATGGCTAAAGCAGCATGCATGCATTTAATTTCCATAGATAAAACTTAATACTGCAGGAGAGATTCTCCTACTCAAGCATCTGCTTTTATGATGAGCATGCTTGCACAACTGTATTTACTGCTGTAGCATAATTTGGATTAAAAGCCTGTTACCCTGGTTGTGAGAAGTAAGACATTATAAAAGGGTTGCAATGGCAGAGCAGCCATAACCTCAGCTTATTTACCCACATTGACAATATCTCCTGTGCATCCTGTAGAATAGTTACTCATGTTTCTGTGGCCTCAAAAATTGTTCATTATGGTAAAGCAGGGATGTTTTCTAGCTTAAGGCTTCATTCTTTTCATGGTGCCTGGTGCTGCTGGAATTTTTATCATACCTCTTGTACCTCAACATGCTACCCAAGGGTATGCTTGATGAGTGACTGCATTAATTTACAAGGACCAGTTCACTTACATGATTAAATGAAATATATGTCTGTCTACTTTGTCGCTGAACCATTTCAGAACTATGTTATGCAGCGTAAGATGTTTATCATAGATCACTGCTGCAGCAGCCTTAAGCTGTATGGGACATATTCTGCCAAGGACTGGATCCACTGGCCAGCTTCAAAAGCTTTAGGGCACCTTCCACATGCTCTTGCCACTGCTATGCACAAGGGAAGAAAGATAAACTCCATGGTTAAGGTGCCAAAACTTCAGAATGTTCTTGCAGCTGAAGAGTTGAGAGAGGGGTTGGGAGGGTGGCCTAATGGTTAAGGTGTTTGCCTTGCAAGCACAAGGTGAAGGGTTTGAGTCTCACAAGGGATAACTGGCTAGGCTTAAAATGGCTTGCAAGGGCAGTTAGCTTAGTACTAACTTATGAACCTATGAGTGGTCTTCTGTGTGGTTTTCAGCAGAACAGCCATTGTCTAGTGATTCTACAAGGCTTTGAGGATTACACAATATTCATTTTTCTAAAAGAATTGGTTTTACTTTAGGCAAAAAACTGTGCACTCCTAGTGAGATGTTGTCACTAACATTTTACCTCAGAAACACACACATTAATTTATGATTCCTGAGGGGAATGCTGTGTAAATATTTGTATTTTTTTCAAGAAATCAGAAACTTTCTCCTAAATTTTAACTGTTCATGACTTTATCTTTAATTTTGAGGGTTGCATTTAAAACTGTTACCTGAAAAAAATAAACTTCAATTAGAATGCTTTACAAACTCTACTAAGGTGAGTTAGCTGCTTGCCTGGCATTTTTTTTCAGCTGTCAAATGGTTCTTTGGTCCCGGTGGGGATTTCTTGGTGTATATGATTTTTTTTTCTCTGAGGAAAATTGTACTGCTTGTGCATGGCACTGTTGTGATGGCTGGGACCTAGAACTTGTGTTGAATTTAGTGCGTATCATTAAATCATTTAATCACAAATACCAATTTTTACTTAGAGGGCTTCTCCAACCTTTTTAATGTCCGTTGTCAATGTGTCAGATACCACTGCTAGCTGACACACATTTCTGAGTTCCAGTGGGGATTCCCCTCTTAAAATTACATATTTATGAGGAAAAAGTGTATTTTTTTATTGAAATATATTTCTAGGGACTGGGAATTTGGTGTTTCATGGAGGTCACAGACAGTTTTACCCCTAAACTTTAAAATTTCTGTCATGAGGTAAATCAGCTCTTTCACACTGTTATCCACTTTTCAGACATCATTTGTACTTAAGAGTTAGCCTAGTTCCATGTAGGGGTTCCTTTGTTTATTGTCTATTTTTGTGAAAGAAAAGGTGATTTTTCTTTCTATTTTGATTGGCAGGTATTTAACACTGTGTTTGACAGTTGTCACTAAAGTTACCTTTGTCTCAATTTTCCTGTCTGGAGGTAACATTCTCTGTCAAGATTCATCATCTGATTGTCATACCCCTTTTATGGGTGGCACAATGTCTTAATTTCACAAGGAATTCCCTTCTTAATTATAATTTTTTATTACAAAAAAATGAAACTTTGTCAAAACTAGTTGCTAGGGTCTGTGATCATTATGTTTGGTGTGTGCTTAATTCATTACCTCAAAGTTTAAATGTCAGGCACCTGTTGTAAATTGGACGTGGACTTGAATCCCAATACTTCAATTTTTCCTTCACCAGGCAGAAACTTTTTTTTTTTTTTGTGGGATGTGGGCTCCTGTATTGACTCGAGCTCCCTTTGCCTCAGCTGTTGATGGATGCTTTTGCTTTGACCATTTGTTCCTCGGTTCACTCATCTTTGTCTCTCAGTCCTTTGGAGTGCCAGTTAGGACTTGAGGGGTCACGCACATCCTTTGTTTGTTCGGCTACTTTGTCTAGGTAGGGGAGAAACATTGTTGTCTGCATCAGAAGAACTCTTCAAAAAGCCTTTGGTGACTCCCTTTTGGCCTGGATTGCAGCAGTTCAGGGAAGTGGGATTATCTTTGTTATTCCACTCTAAGGAGTTTCTTCATTGGGAAGGTACCAAGCTACTGACCACTTTCTCACTTTTTTGGAGGGCTTTTATTTGGTTGGTCTTGCAAGTAATTTGTCAAAGCTATCAGTTTCAAACATGTGTAATACTACAGATGTAATGAAGCTATTATGATTTGCTGTGGTTGTAAATCTGGTGTTGCCAATTTGTGAGGATGCCTTTTTTTTTTTTTTTTTGCAGCCAGCATTTTACCTGACTGTCATGTTCCCCTATAAGTTTACTAGATGATATGAGTTTCAAACCCAGTAAATTCCTTTTTGTGTGTCTGTATCTCAGTTACTTAAACAATCTCTTGGAGGTGTTTATAACATTACTAATATTTCTAGAGCACCACATTTGGGGCGCAGTTGTCAACAATTGTCTGATTCTATTTTCAGAATCTTTCGTAGGATGTCATAGCTGAAATTCTGTATGCTTCCCTAGATAAGAGATTGTTTTTTTACCCTTCCTCTGCTGAGGTCTTTGAAAGGGTGACAAAAAAGAAAAGATATTTCAAAACTTTTTCCTCCATTCTTCTGCGCTAGCAAATTATGATTAAAAAATTTCTACTTGTCAGGAATTAAAACAGGTTTTCTAACAAGATAATTAAATTTCTTGTAAGGCAATGCAGGGAGTTCCATTAGATAGCACAGTACATCCTTGATCTGAAACTAAGTAATCAGCCTCAATATAAGCCTCAGCCCCCACCTCCACACCCTTTTTAGGTATTCCTCTCCTCATCCTAGCAATCCTGTAAGGTTTTCCAAAACTGTCTACAGAGGGCAGTGGGTTAATTATTTTTCTTCAGGAACTCAAGGACCATGCAGTCTGACCTTTGGCCTTTCTTTCTTTAGGGTTACAGTCCAAAATTATCAGGAAATTGTCCTTTTCTGCTTTTGGTTTACTGTTTCAGGTTCTTGGCTTACCTTTTCACGGGTCAACCCCTCTAAAAGTGTCTAAAAAGGGCCTATCTTTATACATAGAACAGGGAAGTCATTTTCTTTTCCATATTTTGATGACTGCCTTATCCCCTCAGACTTTTTCCACAAGTCATTAAAAATCTTGCTTTGGAGAAAATACTTCTTTTTTAACCTGGGATTTCAGATGAACCTGAAGAAATCTTTACTGAAGTTTTCCAAAAGTATATATTTTTTATGGGTGTCTTCTCATCTTATTCCCTATCATGTTTCCTTCCTCAGGACAGCTTGAAGGTTACTAGATGCAATATCTGAGATTTGCCAGTCAGTATCTGGTATTTCCCTAGAAAAAAATCTCAAAATTCTAAGTTTCTTGGCCTTGACTGTGCTCTGGTGTCTTTGGCCACACTTCTCTTGCAACAAATTCAGTAATTGGTTTCTAGTCCTCACTCAGTCTGTTATCCCACATATATCATACATTGTTTGAGAATTATCTCCAAGAGAAGGAAAATCCAGGACTACTAGAACTATCAAGACACTTTAAAAGTACTTAAATGTTAAGAGATGATGGCTTTAATAAAATGGTTTGTATACCCTGAGCCATCCATCTTATCCAGATCATCTGATAGTAGTCACGGACAATATCCCAGTGCTTATTACACTGAGTCAGAGCAAGGCATTGTTGCAAACAAACTGAAAAGGATCTGGAGAGACCCTCAAGAAGGTAATTTAAACCTGGAGATCTTCAGTAATTGGCCCATCTGTAGGGGGAAGTCTCAACTACATCTGTTTACCTCCAGCTTTAATACAGTTAAGAAAATTCATTCCAATGGATGAAAATATTCCTGTATGATCTCCCACCCTTTCCATGGGTAACCAGGGTTTTTCCTAAGAATTCAGAAGACTCTACAAAAATCATTGTGGTGACTTCCTTTTGGCCTAGGTTACAGTAGTTCTCCCTTCTTTTGAATATGGCCAAGGACAATTATCAAAAAACAAAATAGAACACAGTTGCATAAAACCACCAGAATTTATTGCAGCAAGCAAAGCTTTCGGGTCCACCATTCCTCAGTGCTATAAAAAAAACATTTTAATTCACATTTATATATTGTGAGACAATTAATCATATGACACAGCCAACCAATAGAACAACTAAAAAAATATATATAAAACAGTTAACATTTAAAGCATTTAAAAGACATACATATTAAATTAATATAAAAATATATGTGTGTACATATATATATATACCAAATATATATATATATATATAAAAAATATATGTATAAATAAAAATAAAAAAGTATATGCATACATTTTCAGTTAATGAAGCTTTCTTTGTTTTTTAATTAATACAGGCT
Source organism: Protopterus annectens (assembly GCF_019279795.1). Classification (NCBI taxonomy): domain Eukaryota; kingdom Metazoa; phylum Chordata; order Ceratodontiformes; family Protopteridae; genus Protopterus; species Protopterus annectens. The sequence goes on from NC_056746.1 coordinate 12,181,941, forward strand.
TCAGACTTACTGCATTATTAATACCCGGATGGACATATGCTTGTAATTTTACTATCCATGAATATTCTATATTTTCCAGTGTATTATTAATGTCACCTCCCCTCATTTTGCGTTCAATAATCTTTATAACTCTAAATTTGAAGCTATGACCATTGGCATTACTGTGTATATGTTTAGCAAGTGCTTTGGTGGGGACATTTCTTCTAATCTCTGCTTTGTGCTCTATTATACGATCTTTTAACCTTCTATTACTCTTACCAACATAGAATGCAGGACATTTGATACATGTAGCTAGATATACTATATATGTTGTATTACAATTAGCATAACATTCAGACTTATAGGAAAAAACAGTAACTGGATGTCTAAATTCTATGTCAGATAATAGATCTTCACAACAGCTACAATTGTAGCATGGGAATGTACCTTTCCTAGTGGTCCTAGTGCTAATACCAGTATTGTCTGGTCTAAGATCTTTATAACATAGCCTTTGTTTAAAATTTATTTCATTTCTATAAGCAAAATATGGCCTTTCAGATAAAATATTTTTAAGTTCAGGCATTAATAATAATATATTCAAATTTTTCCTTATTATATTTTCTATACCTCTAGATCTAGTGTTACAACTTGTAATGTATCTCAGTTTTCAATTTTTAATACTGTTATCACTCGTTACTTGCCTTTCTTCACTGAAAAATGGGGCTGTAACATCTATTCTTTCTTTCAAAACATCCTCCATTATAACATTTATACTATCAGTATCATAACCCCTCTCAGTAAATTCTTGCTTAAGATCATTCATTTGTCTCATACATTCATCCATATTAGTGCTCAGCCTACTCACTCTACAAAGCTGGCTTCTAGCTATGCTTTTAAATGTATGGGGGGCATGCATACTGTGTCTGTGTGTGTACCTATTAGCATGCACTGATTTTCTATGTACAGATGTTTCTATTTTTCCATTGACCATATGTAGATTAATATCCAAGAATGCAATATTCATATCTGATACATTTATTTTGAAACATAGAAATTCAGTTGTCCCTTCTAAATAACAAATAAAGTTCTTCAAATTTTCTATGGTACCTTTCCACAAAATAAAACAATTGTCCAAAAATCTTTTGTAGAACAATAATTCTGGAACACAAAATCCATTGTCCTTATAGACATACTTATTTTCCCACTGGTTTAATACAATATTTGCATAGACATTAGCCATTGGAGTACCCATGGCTACTCCAGATGTCTGCAAATAAAATGTATTATTAAAAACAAAGATATTATTTGTAAGAATAACATCTATTATTTCACATTGTAGATATTTTCCTTGCTGTCATATCTATGTTATTATTTAAAAATTCACGAATGCTTTCTAAACCATATTCATTTGGTATAACTGTAAACAATGAATTAATGTCCAAGGTTGCCGTAAAAAAACTCTCATTGTTATTACTATTAGTCCAATTATATAATTTTCTCAAAAAATCACCAGAGTCTCTTATTACACCCCTGCATTGGCCCAAATGTTTACTTAAAGATTCTTGTATGAATATACATAAAGGCTCCATGATCCACCCCCTCCCCGAGACTATCGGTCTCATCGGGGGGTTCATCATGGACTTATGGATCTTTGGCAGTCCATAAATTACAGGCAGCACAGGAGAAGTGACAGAAAAAAATGTAAATTCTTCCAAGGATATATCACCTTGTAATTGCAAGTCATTTACAAACATATTTACACTCAAAATACACCTTTTCATTTCATTGTGTTCTACAACTTTAAAAGTATTGTCATTAGTTAGAAATTCTTCTGTCAAGTTCGTATAATGCATTCTATCAAACAGCACAATAGCCCCACCCTTATCAGCTTGCTTAATTATCAGTTCATTGTTTTTCTCAAGGTTTTCGAGTGCCTCAGTCTCCACCACATTTAGATTGTAAAATCTATAATTACTATTACCATTAAATAATGCCCTTATTTCTGCCTCACATAAATCTTCAAAAGCAGTCAAAAAGGACAATTATAGGGGATAAAAGTGCTACCTTTTTTACATACAGTTTTAGTTGCAGTAAACTGGTCATCTTTATATAACATTTTCAAACTCATATTGTGCACAAACAACTTTAAATCAGTAATAGCTTCGACAATATTGCCCATACAACTAGGTATAAATTGCAAGCCTTTATTCAAAATTAGTTTTTCCCAAATCAGTCAAAATGTAACTAGAAAGATTTACAATGTTACAGTCTCTGTCTATTTGCGTACCATCTTGTTTTTCAGTATCGGACTTTTGTTCTTTCACTTCCCCATGTATGAATGCTGTCTCGATCTCCCTCTTACTGGCTGCTTTTCTCCCATGTCTATTTTGGCCGGTAAATGAATTTGCATTGGCCTGAATTGCCTTAAAAAAAGCTGCAGAGCATTCTTTTTCCCCGTACCTAACTCAGCACTTCCACTAGCTGCCATAGATTCCACACTAGCAGAGTTTTGATTGGTACTCTGTTGCAACGGAATCTCTTGCATACAATTCTGTCCGTTACTAAAATTCTGTTTTACTGTCACCAAAGCAGAGGGATTAACACTATCATTTTCAAATGTATCAAGTTGGTCTAAATTATTGCTTCTTTGAGCAACATTATTAACATTGAATTTAGACTTAGGCCAAACAAAAATTTGGCCCAGTTTATAATCATTCATGTCCCTCGCTATTTTCCAACTCTTTTGCATCTCCAGATTTTTATCTAACACTGACAGTGTCTCGATCAGACGCTGATATTCAGCTGTAGCCAGATTAAACATATTGTTAGAAGTAATTTTATCCTCCGTTATTAATTTCACTAAGGAGCTCACCTTCCAAGCCCAAAAAGTAGTCATTCATCAAAGTCATGTAGTCCGCCCCGACCTTTAAATACAATTGCTGCCGCTTCATTAGTAGCTCAGGATATGTATTTTCATAGCTTGGCATCTTCAGAATTCGTAGCCCTCTTGGAACTATACCTAGTTCCAAATAAGCTGCAAAACTTAAGTGTTGCTATTGGAAGCACTTGTATATTTGTACCTTCTTTTCCAGATAGGTTATGGTCTCCTTCAGCTCCTCCAGTCCTCGCACATCACTTGGTTCGGCTGCAGTTACCGGTATGTCCATAGAACTTAATAGAGGATTATCTTTTCTCAATAATAGGCTCCTTAGTGAAACCTCAGAGTTGCAAGCTTGTTGCCCACATTTCACCAGATTAGTTTGAAGGTTGGCTGTGTAATTAATCGGTGGATAACGCCCACAGTGAATACACGAAATAAAAAGTTCAACAATCAAAGAAAACACTGTGGTGCACTGCGTTCAGTACACAAAAGAAAATATCAAAAAACAAAATAGAACACAGTTGCGTAAAATCACCAGAATTTATTGCAGCAAGCAAAGCTTTCGGGTCTCCCCTTCCTCAGTGCTATAAAAAAACATTTTAATTCACATTTATATATTGTAAGACAATTAATCATATGACATAGCCAACCAATAGAACAACTAAAAAAATATATAAAAAGTTAAAAACATTTAAAGCATTTAAAAGACATACATATTAAATTAATACAGTAAGACGTTGTCCTGTTCGACTCTCAGCTAGAGCGTCTTCTGTCTGGAGACCTGCATGAATGGGCGTACCTTCGTTGAAGGTTGTGCATCAGAGCCGGCAACTCAGTACGTAAAAATCTGCTGCCAGTCATTAGCGGACCAGAGTTCCGCTGCGGCAACCCCTAACCGGGAAAAGCCGAAAGACACAAAATCTCTGGTTTCATAGTATGTCTGTGGATTCCTATTCTTTGGCCTGTCTTGCGTATCTACTAAGATTTATCTCTTGTGTGCCAAGGTATGAGATTTTTATTGCTGTTAATCTCATTTATCAAGGCCTTAGCCTCCTTATGAGGCAAGAAAGCTCTGATGTTTTGACAGCTTAGCCATAGAGTTTATCATTTTTCCATCATGCAGGGCAGTGGCGAGGGTGCTTGGAAGGTACCCTAAAGCTTTGGAAGCAGGCCATTGGGCCTTATCCTTAATAGGACATGACACACACAGCTTAAGGCTACTGCAGCAGTGATCTATTCTACCATCTGCTGTTATGGTAAGTTTGCATGCACATCTGTACTATTTTGCCCAAGGTAATTTGCAGAGCTTTTAATTTAATTGTCCCTCCAATTTATGTCCTATTAATTATTAGATTCATGCTCATATGACTTTTCTTTTGTGTAACTATATATGTATGTATATATATCTGTGTAAATATATATATATGTATGTGTGTGTGTGTGTGTGTGTGTGTGTGTGTATATATATATATATATATATATATATATATAGGATCATAGGAGGTTACTAGGCTAACAGCCAAGTTCAACCCATGTTCCCAAAGGTGTCTAATTCAAGCAGACACTAAAATCAGCACGTATTGCCCCTGTCCAAGAGGAATGCAGGTGGAACCTCTGGGGTGAATTTCTGGTTACCTATCCAATCATCCAAATTGTGCTTAAATAGGGACAATGAGGGGCTTTGTTTCACATGAATAAGAAACTTGTTCCAAAGGTGGGACAACCTCTGAGACAACACTCTCTCTCTCTCTCTCCAAAAAAGTTCTGTTGATGTTACATACAAGGTTAAAGTCCTTTGAGTGAGTGACCTATGTGCCATTTGACTTGCGAATGTGCAGCTTTTTTATCAAAGCGGGGTCAGAAATTGCTCTTTATGCAAGGCACAGGTCTCCTCTGAGCAGTCTGTATGACACAGAGTAAAGTGGTAATGATTTCAGTCTGTCTGCATAAGACCAATCTTGAAGACCTTGAATTTTCTTCTTAAGGAATCTTTGTGGTCTCTCCAATTGTTGCAGGTGTTTGAAAAGGAACATACCAAAGGGAGCATTGTACTCTACTATCGGCCTGATGAGGGAAGAGTACAGAGGGTTATAATTTCTCTCTTCTGGAGGAAATGTCCTTACTTATGAGATTAGCTATATAAAATGGCCTTCTTACCACGGTGGAGACGTGATCGAAGTTAAGGTTGCTGTCAGCCTGTGTGCCAAGATCTCTCACCACTGACTGTGTGCTTAGGGTATTGCTGTTGTGGTAGTTTACAGGAACATCACCTTTGCCAGAGGAGATGCTAATGTATTTTTTTTGCATTAAGTTAAAGAACATGACTTTGGAACCAGTCATAATTCTGCATAAGACCTTCTTTAGGGATTTTGACATCACTAGGTGTTTCAGTGATTACCCAAGTTTACAGTCATCAGCAAACTTTGTCAGCCACAGTCCTTTAGTTTAAGCCTGTACTTCAGTGAAGTAGATTCCAAACAGTAAGGGTCCCAGAACTGATCTCTTTGGAACACCACTGGTAACAGTTCAGCTGGAGGAGGTGGAATCCCCTATTTTGACCATATGAGTTCTATCAGCGAGCCAGTTTGCAACCCACCTAACAGTATATGGGTTGATACCCAGCTGGGTGAGTTTATCTATGATGCCTGAGTGGGGGATTGTATCAAAGGCTTTGGCTAAGTCTAGGTAGACCGTATGAACAGATCTGCCCTCGTCTAGGGCTTTGGTGACTGTTTTGAAGAAGTCTACCAAGTTTAACAGGAATGATCTCCCCTTGACAAAGTCAGACTGGACAAGGTCAAGCATTTGGAGATTTCCTATATCTTTGTTAATAAGGTCCATGATAATTCGTTCCATGGCCTTGCATATAAGGCTGGTCAGGCTAATGGGTCTATAGTTCCCAGGGTCCATGGATGCACCCTCCTTTGTACAAAGGGAGGATGGTAGCTGTTTTCCATTCCACTAGATGAAGCTAGTGCTTAGGCTGTGATTGAAAAGCATGCTCAATGGTGGTGCTAATTCCTGTTTTAACCCATGTAGAGCACACCCTGGGATGTTGTCTGGTCCCACAGAGGCTGTGTTTCTGGCCTTGGAGAGGGCACTTAAGACCAGCTCCTCAGAGATACTAGGCAGGGGGCAGGTGTTTGGGATGCACTGGAGTATATGTGGCAGGTTTTCACTGAACCTGTTAGCTAGCAGGTTTGCTATATCCGCAAGTTCTATATACAGTGGATACACAAAGTGTACACACCCCTGTTAAAATGTCAGGTTTTTGTGAAATAAAAAAATGAGACCACAATAAATCATTTCAAAACTTTTCCCACCTTTAATGTGACCTATAACCTGCACAATTTAATTGAAAAACAAACAAGTCTGTTAGGGGAAAAATATATAAAAAAAAAAACATTACAGTAAGCTGGTTGCATAAGTGTGCACACCCTTAACCTATACTTTGTTAAAGCAGCTTTTGATTTAATTACAGCATTCAGTCTTCTTGGGTACACACCTGCCATCAATTAGAGAGACTGATTAACCACAAATAAAGTTCAGCTGTCCTAGCAGGATTTTCCTGACATATACTCAGTTGCCTGCTACAGCAAAAACCAAAAACCATGGTTCGCAGAGAGCTTACAAAGCATCAAAGGGATCTCATTGTTGAAAGGTATCATTCAGGAGAAGGGTACAAAAATCTATTCAATTACTCTCACCCAACCAATCTCCCATCTCTAGACCAAAAAACCTGTTTGTCTGCTGATCTTGCATCAGTTCTCTGTTACTAGTTTAGACCAAAAAATAGCCTTCTACTTCTTGGCTTAAATATCAGAAGCATAAATAACAAAGTGCACCTACTCCATGCTTTGATATCCACCAATTCCCCTAATTTACTTTCCTTATCTGAAACGTGGTTAAAACCCACACCACCAGACAGGGAGTTCCTCCCACCTGGATACAACATATTACGAAAAGATAGACTATCCAAAAAAGGGGGTGGGGTAGCATTACTTTACAAAAACAACCTAAAAATGTATACTGTTAATTCTCCAATCCCTTTCTTCAATACTTCTGAACTTCTCCTAGCCAAACTTAATCACTGGCTATATACCACCAAACAACAATATTCCCCTCCCTAGAATTCCTCCTACACTGGGTTAATCAAAATCTTTCTCAAGAAACCATCATCCTAGGTGACTTTAATATTGACTGGAACACTTGCTCAACCACTAACCCCACCAACCATATTAATCTCTACAGCTTCTCCCAAGTCATTCAATCTAGCACTAGTCTAGGAAATGCTAAAATCAAAGAAAGTCTCCTAGATTGGATCTTGATAAATAAGACCAGTACTCCATACCAAGCAGGAGTCCTTCCAGATACCCTTAGTGACCACCAAACCCACCTTCTTACTAAAATATAAAATCCATGCCAACTCTACCCCACTAATATAAACTACCCAGAACAAAAATAACTTTTACCCCAAACAAATTCAAACTCGAACTAAAATACCATAATTGGAACATACTAAAAGAAGTACCCCTAGAAGAAGCTGTAATCCAGTTCAACAACACTTTTCTAAAAATCCTAGATGCCCATGCCCCACAAAACTCAAAATACTGCCCCCGGATCACCAAAGAGACTAAAAATAAGATTTCTCAAAGGAATAGAGCTTGGCATCACGGGGGAGCCACAAAAACTACAGCAACTAGAGAACAATTCCAAAAACTTAGAAACCAAACAAAAAAACTATTCACCAGGATAAAAATAATTATTTCCTACATCTGCAAAACAGGTGCCAAAACAACCCCAAAAAATTCTGGGCAGGAATAAACTACTTCACCCCGGCAAACCCTCCACCCCATCGCCAACCTCCACAGGCGAAATCACCGACATACCTGAATCATTCAACAAATACTTCATAGAAACCATCTCTAAAATAGTTCAACAACAACCCACTACTACTACTACCACCAATATCCCCAAACCTGCAGTCAGTTCCCAAACTACCTTCCAATTCCAGCCCATCCCTACTAATTATGTCAAACAATTACTATCCAAACTTAAACCTACTAACCTAGCAGCAGATGTCATCCCAGCAGAATACCTCCAGTTGGCTGTAAATGAACTTGCCTATCCAATCTCTGTTGTACTTAACAAATCTATATCAGAAAGCACTATCCCACCAATCAGGAAAACCTCCTACATCATCCCTTTACATAAAGGTGAAACACCCACTGACCTCACCAATTATTGCCCTATTGCCATCCTTTCCCCACTAGCAAAAATTCTGGAAAAATGTATACATTACCAACTTGTACCTACTTAATAACCAACTTCTCTCTCCTACTCAGCATGGATTCCTCCAAGCCCACAGTACAACCACAGCCCTTCTTTCCTTTACAACCCACAGCAACCAAAACAGTCACTTAGGTAAACTAACATCTGCCATATTCTTGGACCAGTCAAAAGCCTTAGATATGGTCAACCATCCCAAACTACTCCACTCCCTTACTAATCTTGGCCTTAGTGATCATGCACTAGCCTGGTTCCAAAACTTTCTACATGGTAGACAACAAGCAATTTGATGGGACAACAACCTATCCTCACTGCTACCTATTACCTCAGGAGTCCCGCAAGGGTCCATTATGGACTCCTCCTTGTCTCCATCTTCATTAGTGATCTCCAAAGCATATGCCAAGATGCAACTGTTATACAATATGCTGACGACTCAATATTAGTCTGCTCAGCCAACGACCCACACAAACACCTCTCCATTACCCAAAAAGCCTTCCAAATTACAGAAACCTGGCTTTTTAACAAAAAAAAACTATTACTTAATCCCAAAAAGACCAAACTGTTGCTATTTAAACCAAACAAATCCATCTCAATGCCCAACACATTCAATATTGGGTCCAGAGATGGGACTACCATCTTGCCAGACACTCATACTAAACTGCTAGGAGTGACCATTGACAACAACCTCAAGTTTGGTCAACATATAAATCAAACTATTAAAAAGATTTACAAAAAACTGGGCAGTCGTTATAAAAACAAACCATTTCTAACCCAACCTGCTAGAATAACCATAGCTCAAACCCACCTCCTCTCCACGCTATTCTACGCCACTCCCATCTTCACCAACCTACCCAAAACTGAAATGGCCAAGCTTAACATCTGCTACAATCAAATTGCCAAATTTGTTACTGGTGCCCCCTACCGTGCCCACCACTGTCATTCACTAAATCAGCAACTTGCTTGAATTCCCAAATCTCCTCCTTCCACCAGCTTTCTTTCACCCAGAAACTCCTACTAATTCCTGAAAATAACAGCACTATCTAATCTACTTAAACTACAAATACCAGACAACTTCGCTCTAGTGATAAAAGACTATTCAAGGTGACCAAAGCAATAACACAGCAGGTGACTCCCTCTTCCCTAACTACACTGGTAAAATTTGGAACACATTACCTTCTGCTATTACCTCAGCCAACTCAATGGTTACATTCAAAAAGCTACTAAAAGAACACCTAAAACTTGCATGGCTATGCCCTTGTTATGTTACCCACCAGGTTGACTCATAGCATACACACCCTCTGACCCACTCTCGTACTCCTTTTCACTTCTATCCCTTCAAGAAGAATCGTGACTCCTCTTTATAGTGCCTCACCTGCAAACACCCACACCAACAGTCAGCAATTATATACATTCCAACTTTAAACCCAACCACATCTCACAAAACTAATTCTAACATCCACTCCCAACCCCCTTTCACTTACATTTGTCTCAATCAATGTTATTAATGGAAACCAGTACATTCTAAGTACTACTAAACTATGGAACTGTGTTAAAACTTGCAACTACCAATGAATATTGTACTTTGTAACCTTAACACTATGGAATCTTGTTAAATCATGTGTTTTCCTATGAATACTTGCTTGCTATGTGAAAGTAGCAGACTCCAAATCCGACTTCAGACCAGTGACAAGTGGAGTACCACAGGGTTCAGTCCTGGGTCCTCTCCTGTTTGGTATCTACTTCTCTGATGTACAGGCTAACACAGAAGGTCTTTGCTAACAAAGTTTGCAGATGACTGCAAACCAGGAGCCATAATCGAAAGTCCTAAGGATGTGGACATACTACAAAAGGGCTGAGACAGATACCTGGTGTCAAAGTCATGGCCTGAAGCTTAATGCCAAAAAGTGTATTGTCATCCCCTTTGATAAAATCTCTGTACCCATGAACTACCACATAAGTGGTAGTCTACTTAACGCTGAAAGTGTGATAAGAGACCTTGGGACAGAGGTGGACAGTAGTCTCTCCTTTGATAATCACATCACCACAGTGGTCAGGAAATCCTTCTATGTGGCTCACCTCATCACAAAAGGTTTCTCATCCAGAAAAAAAGAAGTCATTGTTCCCCTCTACTCATCAATCAGACCCATTATAGAGTACAATGCCCCTTTTGGTATGTACCTCACAAGACTTCTACAACAACTGGAAAGACCACAGAAATACCCCACAAAGAGGATTACTGGCCTCAAACAGATGCCCTACGCAGACCGTCTCAAAAAACTCCAGCTTTACTCCGTCGCATATCTCCTACCCAGAGGTGATCTTTGCCTAACATACAAAGCTATGTCAAACCCAGATCTGTTGGACATGCTCCACTTAAAAAAATCCCAATCCCTCCAAGCTACATACTCCAGGGACCTAAACCTTGTCACCACAAGAAACGGAACATGCTGGATGGATAGATTCCTGTCCCAGAGACTTCCCCATACTCTGGAACAGACTACCTATCTATGTCAAAAAGAGCTCCTCATTAGCACTCTTCAAGAAAAATATTGATGATTGGATGGGAAATAGGAAATTCACCCCAGGAATCACTTCTGTGGCTCTGCTTGACAGGGGCACAGGAGAATAATTTTCTTTGGTGGCAAAAGCCAGGGTACCTTTTTGGCTAGGCTTATATAGGCCTTAGGGCTAATAGCCTAGTACCTACCTATGACCCTATGTAGAAATCTCATAGTTGTTTGTTCTTAATCTGTGGAGCTTTTCTCTCTGGTCCTCCACTGAAAATGGACATGTATCCAGTCAGACTCTCCTGCTCACCAAATGTAAAATAAATTTCCACAGCATTGGATATACCATGGAACACAGTGAAGACAGTCATCAAAAAATGGAGAAAATATGGGACACCAGTGAATTTGCAAAGAACTGGATGTCCCTCCAAAATTGATGAAAATACAAGACAAAACTGGTCTGGGAGGCTGCCAAGAGACCTACAGCAACACTGAAGGAGCTGCAGGAATTTCTGGAAAGTACTGGTTGTGTACTACATGTGACAACAATCTCCCGTATTCTCTGTATGTCTGGACTATGGGATAGGGTTGCAAGATGGAAGCCTTTTCTTACACAGAAAAACATCTAGTCTTGGCTAAAATTTGCAAAACAATCCAAGTCTCCCAAAAGCATGTGAGAAAATGTGTTATGATCTGGAGAGACCAAGGTTGAACTTTATGGCCACAATTCCAAAAGGTATGTTTGGTGTAAAAAACAACACTTCACATCACCAAAAGAACACCATCCTCATGGTGAAGCATTGTGGTAGCAGTATCATGCTTTGGGGTTGTTTTTTCTTCTTCTGGAACTGGGGGTTTAGTCAAGGTGGAGGAAATTATGAACAGTTCCAAATACCAGTCACTTTTGGCCCAAAACCTTCAGGTGTCTGCTAGAAAGCTGAAGATGAAGAGGAATTTCAGCTTTCAACACAACAATGACCCCCAATCATTCATCCAAATCAAGTTTTGGAATGGCCCAGCCAGAGCCTAGACCTAAATCCAACAGAAAATCTGTGGAGTGACCTGAAGAGGGCTGTTCACAAGAGATGCCCTTGCAATCTGACATTTACAGCACTTTTTCAAGGAAGAGTGGACAAATATTGCCAAGTCAAGATGTGCCATGCTGATAGATTCCTACCCAAGAAGACTGAATGCTGTAATTAAATCAAAGGGTGCTTCAACAAAGTATTAGTTTAAGGGTGTGCACACTTATGCAACCAGCTTATTGTATGTTTTTTATTTTTTATATTTTTTCACCTAACATTTGCTTTTCAATTGAATTGTACAGTTTATAGGCCACATTAAAGGTGGGAAAAGTTTTGAAATGATTTATTGTGGTCTCATTTTTTATATCTCAAAAACCTGGCATTTTAACAGGGGTGTGTACACTTTTTATATCCACTGTATGTAGTGCCATTAAGTATGGGTTCAGTGCAAATCTGGGCTTTATCTTTAATGTTATGTATGCAACTAAAGAACGCCTTGTGGTGATCCTAAGTTATGGAAGCTAATTTGGATTCATAGTTAGCTTTGAAGGACTTTACTAGGAGTCTTATTTGTGTAAGTTGATGCGGGAGTGTTTCCACTTTTGAGACTGATGTTCATCGTGCATACAGCTGCAGTCATAACAGATGGGTTATCCTGCTGTCAGGTGGGTCCTCGGTCGGCCGAATTCCAAAGTCTAGGTCCAGCGTCGGTTGTCGTCGCTTCCTCCCTGACGTCAGTGCGGCAGGGGTATAAAAGAGGCAGCCGACGCCATTTTCTTCAGTCTTTCTTGCTGCGCGGTGCCCGAAGCAGAAGCAGTTCACAAGTGCCGGTCGGCCAGCTCCTGAGATTTACTAAAGTATTTCAGCCGAAGTCTTCTTGAAAGCTAAGTACCCCGTTGGGGAAACTTTTCTTGCCTCAGACCGATGTCAGACAAAGTTAATAATTGCATTTCATGTGGGAAGCAAATACCGCATAAGGATTTCCACTCTTACTGTATACCTTGCTTAGGCCCAGACCACGACGTCTCAGCCTGCCGTTTTTGTGCTAGATTCAACAAACGCACTGTTAAGCATCGAGCGGAGTTCGCCCTTCACTTTTGTGGCAAAAAATTTAATTATATTATGTCGTCGGATACTCCGACTCCAGTTTTGAGCAAAAAACGCAAAGATAAGGACCGGCATACGAGGTCCGCACCACCTACTGATCCCACGCTAAGGCCGATTGCCAGTTCTCCGGTACTCAGCGAGGCGCCTACGCAGCCCCTGAGTACCGATGACAATGCATTACCAGTGTCTTCAGTACCCGAGGTCGCAGGCTCCTCAGCCCCCATTCCTACTACAGATACCGATGCCACTCCTGGCGGGGAAACTCAGAATTTAGACAGGCCTGCCATTTCTCAAGGGGTCTTCAGGCCTTCCTCCTTCTCTATTAAAGTCTTCACTTAATCTAAAACAGCCATGAAAACCAAAAAACAGGTTCCTCAGACACCCTCTCAAGGCACCATGCCTAAAAAACAGATGCTTAAAATGGCTGAGGATTTGATTACTCTTATCAGGGGTTCTCAACCACCCTCTGACAAAAGGCCCAGATTAGAGGAAGACTACCCTTCCTCAGATCAAGCTTCTATTACCTCAGAACTATCTGAGGACCAGGATTGTGCCTGTTCTCCATTCGAAGGCTCTGATGCAGAGGAGTCTATTCCATCGGTCTCCCCCCCTGAGGACTTCTCTTTTGGGGAAACCCTGCATACATTGAGGGAACACTTTCACTGGGAAGGCCAAGATTACTAAGATTCTAAGGAAAGACTCAGGGAATTTCTTCTGCTCCCCCAGCATAGGCCTCTGGCTATCCCTCCTGTTTTAGATATATTGGATGATGTGTACACAGAAGCCAGCCTTAATCCTGATTCTTTGCCTCCAGCTCCTGTTAAACCAGACAGGTATTATTGGGTTCCTGATTCTCACCAGTTCCTATATAAAAGCCATACTGCTGACCCAGAAACTATTTCACAGGGTCCCAAGGGAATTAAGGCCTCTACTGCTAAAAACCCATTACCTTCAGAGAGAGAGATTCCAGATCTTTAGAAAGGTGGGGGAAAAAGGTGTACACCAAGGCCACTTTAACCATGAGGGCATTAAACTGTCAGTTCCATATGTTAAAGTATCAACAGTTTTTGATATCTCAGCTGAAAAACAAGATGACACAACCAGAACAACCAGATTTAAAAGAGTTGCAGGATTTGTTGCATGGTGCAGAGCAAGTGGGTAAACATACCTTGCAGTGTGGTTTTGATGCTTTAGAGGCCTCATGTAGAGCTGCTGTCACGGGGTCTGTTATACGTAGGCATGCTTGGCTCAAAGAGCAAACCTTACCAGATCATGTCAAAGCTAAATTATTAGATGCACCTCTTCAAAAAGATGTATTGTTTGGTGTTAAAGCAGAGGAGGTGCTAAAGAAAATGGAGGAAAAAGCGAAATCAATGCAAACAGTGAAAGATTTCCTGCAGGTACAGCCTCCACGTTTCAGCAGAAACTGGTCTTCAAAAAATTGGTCCTTTCCAGCCACGGACAGACCTCAAAGGGGCAGATACAGGCATCCAAGGGGTAGAGGGCAACCTCAAGGATCTTTCAGAGCCAGACAGTGGCAAGCACCAACCCCAAGAGGTGGAGAAGATAGATCACAGTCTTTTAGAAAACAGACACAATGACTTCTCCCTACACCTGCCAAGCAAAGCTTTAATGGCAGCACCTTTGGGCGGAAAACTGACATTATTTTCAAAAAATTGGCATATTGTTACAAAAGACAAATGGATTCTGGACATTATAGACAGAGGCTACAGGTTCCACTTTCACACCCTTCCAAAAATGAGAGGCATGCCAAACCTGCCACAAAATCAAAGGGCAGAGGCACAAAAACAAATTTCAGCTCTCATGGGCATGAATGTAATTCAAGAGGTACCTGCAAAAGAACAAGGTCAAGGGTTTTATTCCAGACTATTCCTGGTACCAAGGAAAGACAAAGATTGGAGACCTATCTTAGACCTATCCATCCTAAACACATATCTACAGGTGCCAAAATTCAAGATGCTCACATTACAGCAGCTTCTTCCCATGCTGGGCAAGGAGTCTTGGCTGGTAACATTGGACCTCAAGGAGGCATACCGGCATGTCCCTATCAGACAAAATTGCAGAAGATACCTCAGATTTCTTGCAGGTTCAACCCATTACCAATTCTCTGCATTGCCCTTTGGCATATGTACTGGTCCCAGAGTGTTTACGAAATGCCTGGCATCAGTAATCGCCTTCTGCAGACTACAAGGGATACAAATCTACCCATATCTGGACGACTGCCTGATCCAAGCAGACAGCAAGGACATACTACTGCAGCACCTGGCGTTTGTAATAAAACTGTTGAACTTCCTGGGATACACAGTCAACAAAAATAAATCAAAACTAATACCCTCTCAACAAATAATTTTCCTGGGTGCCAACTTGGATACAACCACCCAGATGGCCTACCTCACGCCAGACAAGCAAGGGCAACTGTCTCAATACTTCAGAAAAATGGCAACTTACACCAGGCTAACTGCAAGGAAAGTCCTGCAGGCTCTGGGATTCATGGCATCTTGCATCCTACTTATCCCATGTGCAAAGCTGCATATGAGGAAACTTCAATGGTACCTAAAAACTTATGGTCTCAACACAGCCACAGCTTGGAAGCAATTATACCACTCATTCCATGCCTTCAAAAGGAATTTATGTGGTGGGCTCAAGCTTGCCAAAGAAACACAGGTCTTCCTTTCTGTGTACCTCAAGCAACTCAAATCATCACAACAGACGCCTCAGACTATGCCTGGGGAGCACACATGACAGATCAGTGCATTCAGGGAAAATGGGCACGAAAAGAGAAGCTCCTTCACATCAACCAAAAGGAAATGCTAGCCGTGCAAAAGGCTATTATGACCTTCAAAGACCTACTGCATCCAGGCCAGCCATTGATAAGGACAGACAATACCACAGTGATGTGGTACATAAACAAACAGGGGGGAACTCATTCATACCCCCTGTGCAGGCAAGCCATGACCCTATGGAACACAGCACTGGAATTGAAAATTCAACTACAGGCACAATTCCTGCCAGGGAAGGAAAACACACTGGCAGACAACCTAAGCAGAAATATGACAGATCCACATGAATGGAAGTTGCATCCTCAAACAGCCAGACATAGATCTCTTTGCTACCCACAGAAATTGCCAGTTGAAAACATTTTGTTCAAGGACCTATCATCCATAGGCCTGGAAAGTGGACGCACTTTCCTTCAATTGGGCAACATTGACAGTCTATGCCTTCCCGCCTCTTCCTCTGCTGCCCAAAGTTCTATTAAAAGCCAGAGCAGAGAGGCCGAAAATGATTCTCATTGCTCCAGACTGGCCAAGGCAACACTGGTATCCGCTCCTGAAGAGCCTGACATATTCCCCACCATGGATCCTACCTCTAGTCCCTCTTCTGTTGTCCCAGCACAACTACAAAACTCTTCACAGCCATCTCAAAACCCTAAATCTAGCTGCATGGAGAATTCCTTGATTTCCCAACAGTTTCTCCTCTCCAAGGAGGTGCAGGATGTCATCTTGGAGGCCAGAAGACCTTCTGCTAGAAAGGCCTACTTCGCCAAATGGAAACGATTTTGTGCCTGGAATCAAAAGAAGGGACAGAATCCTTGGGTAATAAATATACCTCAAATTTTACAGTACCTAGCTGAGATGTTAAACAATGGACTTTCCTTCTCCTCCATCAAGATCCACGCTTCAGCCATTTCTGCACAATACAACACAGATCCTCCTTTATTCTCTCATCCTCTTAAGGCAGTTCCTCAGAGGAGCAAAGAATATAAAACCCCAAGGAAACTACCAGTCCCTGCTTCGGACCTCAACTTCACATTGGAAAAGCTGACCCTTCCTCCCTTCGAGCCAGCTTCTTCATCAGAGTTACAGTACTTGTCATGGAAAACAGCCTTTCTTCTGGCTATCACCTCAGCTCGCAGGGTTTCGAAGCTACAGGCCCTCATGGTTGTGCAACCATTCATCATTTTCCATCAGGACAGAGTTTCCTTACGAACCAACCCTACCTTTATGCCAAAGGTAGTATCCAGTGTAGCTTTGAATCAGACTATCCACTTACCTACCTTTTATCCTAATCCACAAAACAAAGGGGAAAGACTACTACATTCCTTGGACATTCACAGACAACTTTGTTATTATTTGGACAGGACAAAGCCATTCAGGAAATCTGAGCAACTCTTTGTGTCCTATGCTGCAGGTGCTCAAGGAAAGGCTATTTCCAAACAGACAATTTCAAAATGGATAGCCCACTGCATACGCTTTTGTTACTCATTTCATGGAAAAACTGTGCCTGCATTCATCAGATCCCACTCCACCAGAGCCATAGCTACCTCTGCAGCCTTCCTCAGGGGGGTCCCTACCAAGGATATTTTGGAAGCAGCCACCTGGAGTTCAGTGCACACTTTCTCCAAGCACTATCACCTCCCACCATACTCTAAATCTAGAGCGGGCTTTGCCACAGCAGTCCTGCAGGGCATCCTAGTCCCTCCTAGTTCCACTTAGTGCCTACCACCCTTACTTAGCTTTGGGATTCTACCCATCTGTTATGACTGCAGCTGTATGCACGATGAACATAGTACAGTTTTGTACCTACCATAAATGTAGATGTTCGAGTACTCATACAGCTGCAGTCCAGGTTTCCCTCCCTCCAACCCCTCTTAGGACAGGCCTTATGACAAACCCTTTTCATATAACCTTTTGGGGTACTCTTTTATGGTGTATTTGCTTGCAACTACTGTTTTTGATTTATCAACATTGCATTTTTGCATAACATTATGTTTGCCTTCCTTCTGGAGGCACCTGACATCTAGGGCAAGAAAAACTGAAGAAAATGTCGTCGGCTGCCTCTTTTATACCCCTGCTGCACTGACGTCAGGGAGGAAGCGACGACAACCGACGCCGGACCTAGACTTTGGAATTTGGCTGACCGAGGACCCGCCTGATGGCAGGATAACCCATCTGTTATGACTGCAGCTGTATGAGCACTCGAACATCTACATTTATGGTAGGTACAAAACTGTACTTTCCTTCCTGCTCTTAGACAGCAATTTCATTCTCCTATTGTATAGTGTGTTAATGGCAGTTGCCCACCGGGCAGGTTTGTTTTTCCTTGAAGATCTTGCTTTGGTTCTATCAGGTACAGCAGAGTCAGCGCAATTGTACAGGTGCTTGTATAAAGTATATAACTCAGCATAGGTGTCTGTTCCATCAGTGGAGGGAGGGGTTTTGAAGCTATTTATACTGTCATGTAAGAGGTTGCAATTGGCCCTGGAGAAGTTTTTTAGTCTAGTTATTGTTAGGGGGTCTTATGTTATAGCTACTTCTAGCGAGACTGGTTTGTGGTCAGATCTCACCAGGGATGGCCACACACTGGGGGTGGTGCTGTGGTCTCCCATGTTGGTGAGCACCATGTCCAGGATGTTTGAGCCCCTGGTGGGTGTGTCAACCAGCTGGTCCAGGGCATTGGAGTTAATGAAGTCCAGGAACCTTTGGGCAAGTGAGTTAGAACACATGTAATTTATCTAGTCTATGGATGAGTAATTAAAGTCACCCAAAACCAGGGTGTTTTGTTGTAGCTTGATTGACTCAAGTAGATCCAAGTAGGCTGAGTGGATATCCTGATTCATGGAGGGGGTCTTGTAGCTGTCAATGATCTGAAGAGGGGTCTTACCTACAGTCAATTGCACCCAAAGTAATTCAAGCAAATCATGCTGTTTAACCAATCTAGAGAAGTATTTATCTTTAATGAATATTAATACATCACCTCCTTTAGTTCTCACACCTTCAGTTTATGGTCTGAACATGTAGAAGGAAATGTAACCTGGTATAGCTGGTGTGCCCTCCACAGCCTTAAACCAGGTTTGAGAGGCTGCACAAATGTTAGTATTTCCAGGGTGAGGACTACTTCCAGTGAGTGCAGTTTCTGATTTAGACTCCTAGAGTTTAGCAGCATAACCCTGAGGTTGTTTTTAGAGGGTATTTTTATGTTGGGGAATTTTGTTCTTGTGATGTTGCTTACAAAAGGCACTATGAGGATGGTAAGATAATTAGCCAGTAACCAAAATCCCAGGGATGACAAATGAAGACCATCTCTGGCAAAGCATCGAGGTCTGTCAACCATGTCATCTCAAGCTGACAGATACTGGATCCTTTTTCAATGAAACCAGAAACTACGCCAGTTGCTGAAGTCAATAATTTTTTGTTTGTAACAAAAGGATAATGTCACGAAAACCACTCCAATAAGAAATAAAAACCAGTCCAGGCCACCAGTAAAAAACGTAGAAGCTTTAATCCACAGTAAAATCCACAAAGATAAGCGCTTTTGTCTCCTTACAAGACTTCTTCAGATAAAATACACTTGTGCTGCCCTTGTTATTTATAACAATCATAATAATGACCAATAAAGTCTAAATGAAGTCTAAATGAAATCTTTAAAGACCCAGGGTCCATTTTCTTCCTATATAGTTGTTACAATACAGGTTTTTTATATAAATCTATGTGACCAAAATGTAGAAAACTGTAAAAGAATACTTGTACTATCAGTTGATAATGTCCTTTACTTTTCCAATTTCTAAAAAGTATACGCTGATATAACAAATAAATTCATACCTTCATAAATTTAGCTGCTAATACAGGCTTTATGCTCACATATTCATTTAAACCGGGAAAAATAGTAGCCCTTAATCTCAGTTGCCATTTTAGTTCCATGTTTAATAATACGTTTTTCAAGTCTCCACCTCTGTTGTTACATTTAACCATATCTAAAATGGCAAACTTATAACCTTTGAAGGACTGACATGAAACTGAGTGTTTAAATAATGCGTTAGTATATTTGCCTTTTTTGATGTCATATAAATGTTCCCGTATTCTTTCTTTAAATACTCTTTCAGTTTTCCCTATATAGACGTGTCCAACCTGCGGCCCTCAGAGCTCTTCCATGCGACCCTCAACCTCTAACTGCAACATCGATGTACGCATGCCCCAAAACACTTATTTTGTTTTGTGTTTTTCGCTCCCGTGACCTGTAATGCTAATGTCGGTGTGTGCATGCGACAAAGCACCCTTCTAGTTTTGTTTTTGAGCCAAAAAAGGGTCAGTGTGTTTACGCCATTATTTTGCACCGAACAATCAGTGTGTGTGTGTGTTCTCACTGAAGAGTGACTCATGTATAGATTTGCCGCTGCTGCCTTTGAAAGGGACAGCAATTACCTGTGTTAATAGGTAAGTACGGAGTGAGTGAGTGCATGCATGAAAGCAGAATTGTGTGCGTGAAAGTAGAAGAAGTGTGTGTATGTGTGTATATGTGTATATGTGTGCATGACAGAGAGAGATGCATGCACAAAGAGGCTAACAATGATCAGTCTACCTACTGAACACAAACAAGTTAGCTCACAAATACATCATACATTAAGAGTAAACTTTCATTAAATTGCGGCTTTCCTGACAGGGAGAGTGTTGCATTGAACATGAACTCATAACTCTTAACTGTATGGATTTTCAAAGAATGTCTGGATTTTTGCCTCATCTTACAATTTGTGTCTTTTACTTAGGAAATAAAAGTAGTCATCCAAGGTAATGCAGTTCCAGGGAGTAAGAATGAGACAGCAGCCTAGGGTTAATGGGTCAGTAGTGGACTGACTATGTGGGACTGTAGCATATAAAGTTGTATTGTTTTTTCAGACATACAAAAAAGCACCTAGTACTGTTTTTTCATTGGTGGGTTCTAAGCAGTGGTAGATTGGACAACAGTAAGCATAGCTTTGGCGGATCATCAATACTGGCAAATCAAGTGGGCACAATGTCATTTTTTAAATGTTGGGGATTTTAGTGTGTATGTGTGTGATTATGTGTTGGAATGCTGCAACAGTAGATGATTATTAAAGACAGAGACTTACGGACTGTGGAGAATATGTTTCTTTGTTTCAAAACCTAATACTTGGGTACGCATGCTAGAAGTAGATTTTTTAAGACATAGCTTCTTGCCATTTACAGTGGATGGATATTTACATTTAATGGACAATGTATTAGCGTGGGCCTGTGGGGTTCTGAAGGATGCCAAGTCTACCACTGCCAATGTCTTGTAAAGTGACCTGGAAATGGATATTGGGATGTTACTGAAAAAATATAGTAAGTGGGCTTAGAAATATAGTTTAATTAAACAAAGTGTGCTTTCAATTTACAGGCCATAATTTAATTTATTTCAGGTAGTCCAGATACTGGTAGATTGTATACCATTAGACTTAATTAGGGAGAGCTGTCATTCTGGGGAAACAAGCAGCCCTAGTTTCAGTGAAAGTTCTGTGGTTGCTTGCAGGTAGGAAGTTGCAGGATGTTGATGCAATGTGTTTTATTTATTATTTTAATGCATTTGTCATTTCAAAGCATGGTTTTCTTTGATGCAAAAGAAGGCAGGACTGAATGAGCCATATAATGTTTAACTGACAATAATGGGATAGAAAGATTATAAGTGATGTATAATGTTTGCAGCTACAGTTGTTTCAATGGTGTCTGTGATGCATAACTATTTTTGGGCCTATGTCCCACTTTTATTTTTCGCTTTGTCCAGATTTCTTGCTCTAAGGTTGAGAGGTATGGTTCCATACTAAATCAGAAGTTGTATTTACCTTGGAAGACTTTTCAGCATAATTATGAAAAACAGAGCCTTTTTAATATCTCTGCTTATTTCCAATATAAACTGCCATGTAACCTTGCAAATAACCTTCTTATTAAGCTACTTTACTTCTTTTGGAACTGACAGGTATGATTCATCTGTTCAGACATAAGCATAGAGTGTTAATGTGACTTTGATTTCTTGCAGCAGTCTGTGGTTTACATAATCACAATAACTTTTCTGTGTTTCTGAGTGTGTAATCAATTTAACAGTTTTAAAGATGTTTCCCAAAAATAAATAAATATATAATAAATAAATAATCCTCTCTACACTTTGAGCTATTGACAAAGTCTGGGAATTTGTTTTTTTTTCAAAAGCGAAGGTCAGCATTACAGCTCAGTAAACTGTCCGTCTGTGAGTAACTTCTGCAGAAATTAAAATGTCTGAATGCCAAATGGCTTTAGATTGGAGGGAAGTTTATTTTTATTTATTTTATTTTATTTTACATTTGTTTACCGGGAAAGTCCGACAGGACACAGGTCCATTTTCAGCCGAGGCCTGGGGAGAAAAGCTCCAAAAATAACACAAAACAATATAATACATGAGAGAGAGAGACAGCAAATTATGGATGTAGTACTCATACAATATGGCAGAGATTAAATTTCGTAACGTGAGAATCATTGAGGTACAGAATAAACTTAAAAACATTTTCTTTTTACAGTTATAATTACAGCAAGGCAAATATCAATGAGTTAAGTTTTTAGGAGAAAGCTGTTTGTACATAGCTGAAGCTCTGAAACAATCTTTTGGTATGGATTAACCTGGGGATTGGCACAAGTTATATGTTTACACCAGTATGTAGCATTATAGTTTATGGTTTTCTTATTGATTTACTTTTTGCCGAGCAGTTGATTGTTGATTTATTGATGGTCCTTTTGGTGGATGGAAATTGCATGGATGAATCCATCTCTATTATGATTTTTTTTTTCAGATATTTTGACTTCCAGACAATTTCATTCAGTGAGTTGGTGTCATGTGATTACTGAGGTTGCCTATTTTACAAGTAGGGGCTTGTGTGTGTGTGTGTGTGTGTGTGTGTGTGTGTGTGTGTGTGTGTGTGTGTGTGTAAGAGAGAGAGATTTAATATGTATACTGAATATAATTTTGCAAATTGAATTCTTAGTAAAACATGCCTCTCTTCTTGGGCAACTAGACTTGAGTAACCAATATTAGATCTTAGCCATCCAGCTGGGAAAGGTTAGTATGTGGATTTTCCATCTGGTTTGATGAAGGCTATGCTACTTACCCAAGGACTACATTTATGGCTATCCATCCAGCCATCGTGTTGCTGAACTACATTGTTTGATAATGAGAGGAGCTTTTTACAGAAGTTGAAAGTTTTTGTGTCAAGAACCTGTCCATAAAAAGTGGCTTGTTTATGTTGCAGTGAAGGCTGTGGTCTTTATAGTGAGTGTTTTAAGTATAACCAGTTATTTCTGAGGTAGAGGACGTCTCTTAAGGCAGGATTTTTCTTAGCCTGGAAAGCAAGCCAATGATGAAATTTATAGGGTCAGTGGGAGACAGAGGAAAGCAAGAAGCTTTTTAGTCTGTTTGGATAACTAAGTGAACTTAGTCCTTTGACCTTTTTTGTCAGAAAT
This sequence comes from Protopterus annectens, assembly GCF_019279795.1. Classification (NCBI taxonomy): domain Eukaryota; kingdom Metazoa; phylum Chordata; order Ceratodontiformes; family Protopteridae; genus Protopterus; species Protopterus annectens. The sequence continues at coordinate 12,205,009 of NC_056746.1, forward strand.
GGTTGTAGTCTTTCTTTTGGCAGGGTGTTTTGCTGAGGCACATGCCAAAAGGGGCATTGCACTCAATAATGGCTCTTGTAAAGGAAGAATACAGGGATGTTATGACCTCCTTGTCCCTGGATGAAATACCCTACTAATGAAGTGGGCCATGTAAAAAGCTTTCCTTACAACGGAGACAATGTGGTGGTCAAAAGTCAGGTTTCTATAAACCTGGGTGCCCAAGTGCCATACGACTTATTGCGTGCTTACAACATTGTTATTAATGTGATAATTTGTGAGGACATCACTCTCCTCAAGGGGGAGGATGATGCATTTTTTGGCATTTAGCTTGAGGCCATATTTCTGGCACCAGTTATTTGTTTCGGTGAGACCCTCTTGTAGCTTATTCAGAATTGTTTAATTAAGTTAGTAATGTGAATTCTTTACTTTATGGCAAATTTTTTGGGTTATTTTTGTGGATTATAGTATTGTAGGACTGCTGATGTTGACATTTTATGTAGTTGGACTGCTGGTATGGTTTTCCCAGTGAGAAATGCTAGTGCTGTAGTGAATATCTGTTTATTTGTTTAAAAAAAAAAAAAATATATATATATATATATATATATATATATATATACTAAGATGTTAGAGTTAACTGTTAGATTAGAGAATTAGAATTAGAATTAGAATGAGAATTAGAATTTTAAGGCAAATATCAGGCATTTATTACATTTATTCATTGTTCAAATGCACCTACAGTACAGCCAGGAGGTCGCCTGTGGTCTTCCAGAGCAAAGAAAGAGTTAACTATATGATATATTTTATATGCAGCCCCAAGACCATTTCTGTTCACTCAATGTGGCCCCAGCAAGCCAAAAGGTTGGACACCCCTATGCTTTGCATTCTATACAGACTGCCATATAAACTAGCATCTTACTGTTACAATTACCCTTACAAAATGTTATCATGCTGTTTAATCCATTGTTTAAAACGATGCTATCCTCTCTATATATGTATGGGCAAAAATTACAGCTACCACAGATCCTGGTCGCTTTTTTAATTTTATCCTGTTTTTCCGATTTTTCAAACAGTCTTTTAAAATTCGTTCCTGTCTTCAAAATGAATGTGGGGTGGTTGCCTACTATCTCATTCAATTCTCTGCTTGCCTTCAACAGACTCCAATTAGTTTTAATTATTTGGGTGAAGAGTTCCGTGAAAGTATTATATTCTGTAACACATGCTCCCTGAAAGTGGTTTGTTTCTTCCTTCTTTTGTTTTTTAACTGCGCTTAAAGGTTGCCCCAAAAGTGCTGTATATTTCATACCCCAACCTCTGTATACCTCATCCAATACATCTCCAACTAAATCTTTGGGGTAACCCCTTTCAATAAATTTTTTACCCAGGAAAATAAACTCTCCCCTTAAATCTTGAAAACCTGAAGTCATTCTTGCTATTCTAACAGCTTGGCCCTTAATAATGCTTTTTTTCTGAACCCATGGATGAAAACTACTGTAATGCAGAAAACTGTTGCACCAAGTGTCCTTTCGATATATATTAGACTTATATCCTTTTGAAGTCTTAGCAATAGCGATGTCTAAATAATTTACACTTACCATACTAGTTGTGTATGTAAAAGATAGAAAATCAGTACTCTTATTTAAATACTCCATAAAGGTCTCTATAGTGTGTTGATTACCCTCCCAAATAACAAAAATATCGTCCAAAAATCTAAGGTACAATTTAATGCAATTCTGGAAGGCACTATTAAACACAAATCTGTTCTCCCATTCTAACAAAACTAGGTTTGCATAGACGGGGGCACAAGCTGCCCCACTTCTTTGTTGGTAATATTCTCCCTGAAAACCTATGAAGTTGTTGTCCAACACCAGTTCCATAAGTTCTAGGATAATCTGAATGTTGTCTTTAGACAAGGAAGAGCATTTGTAAACACAGTCACTGAAATATTCATGACCCACATCATGTGGTATACTTGTAAATAAATCTTTGATGTCTATGGTAATGAAACAATAGTTTTCAGCCCATACTTCATGGGTAAGTTTGCTTAAACAATCCCATGAATCTCGAATGAGATGTGGGGTGTTGGCTACTATTTCTTTCGTGTGATGATCTATAAAGACTGCTAAAGGGTGTGTTTTTGAGTTCCTGGCCGACACTATAGGCCTGAATGGAGGTTCTATGATAGATTTGTGTATTCTGGGTACTCCGAAAAAATTAGGAATCATAGGGTGAAGTTGTCTCAAATACTGGTGTGTTTTGTAATCAATTCTCTCTTCTATTAAATACTCTTCTAAAAGGGAGTCAATTCTATTGTAAGCGAGGTGAATTTCGTTAATGGACACGGAAGAATAAGTATCCGTGTCCAATAGGATGTTAGTTAACGTGTTCTTGTATTCTTCATTGTTTGTATTGAGGTATCATCCTAGGTGAAGGTAGAATGCTGCTTAAGGCAAGAACATCCCTGCCTGTGACATATAGTCCAAGAGCTCAGTCATGTTTGTCTTCATATAGTCCAGTAAGGTGCATCTCAAGTCGTTCACACCAACATGGACTATGATACAGTCATAAAAGTGCCTTTTACTGTGAGACTTGAGTGCATATGTGATGTGGCAGACCTTGGCACCTGACAGACAGCTGACTGTGACCTTTTCCTTATCTAAACTAGTGAGTGGGACATCTGTGTGTCTCACAGTTGAGTCAGCTATGACTAAGATGTTTGTTTTTGTGTTACACATTAGTGGTTTGACCGTTGAGACACTGGTGTATGATATAATATGTGTACTATGTTCTGCAGAGGATGCATTATGTGAAGCATGCTTGTGTTTGGGAGATCTCTGATGTTTAGGTAGGCTTCTTGTAAGGACCTCTGCATATGTAGGTTTATGTGCATTGGTTTGGTAGGTGTAAGAGGTGAGGTGTGCATGCTGACAACCTGCTTAGTATCAGATGGACTAACTGGTGAGCAAGAGAACCTGGCTTCTAGGTTCTTGATATTGATGCATCTCTCACATAATAAATATGTGTGGACTAGAAGAGGTGGGTTGGCAGTGTATGTCAAGCAATTACTACATTGCCTCAGGATGCACATGCGGACCAGGCTGACTGGATAAACTGTGGGAAACTGTTCATAATGCTAGGTAAGTTGATGTGGTCAGAAAACATGGAGAGGACAGGAGAAGTGGACACAAATTTGAAGGGCCAGTGGGTAGGATCTGTGTTCGTACCTCAGGAGCTTCACTGAATGTATCACCTGTCAGTGAGGGACAGTCACGAGAACTCACCAATAGAGCACCAGCAGAGTACTAAGGGAAAATTTGCAGACAAAAGTGTTTGCGTCTATAACCACCAATGATGCCCACCACTGCGTGGCAGTGCACAATGCACAAACATGGTGCTAAGTTGCAAATGAGCACAAACTGACCTAAACAATTAACCAATAAAAAAGCTCAAAATTGAGCCCTGTTCCAGCAACTTTCAATCAGATGAGTTCTAACTATACACATACACACAAAAATGCCTGGAAATCAGAACAGTTTCTAGGTGCAAGGTTCCACTGACATCAATACAAAGAAAAGAATACTTCATCCTGTATGCTGCTGTTTTCATGATACTCATGTCAGTGGAACCCTGCACCTGGTGATTGTTTTAATTTCCAAATGTTCTGTTTTTACATTATTTTACAATGCTAAAAAATTGGAATCTGGCGTTTTTGGAGATTTATTACAACACACTCATGACAATTGTACATAAACTCATTTTGCCACCAATTTATCATTTTTCATGGCTTCCCTGTTAGTGGATAGAGGAAATATAGATAGTTTAGTGTCGTATGAGACTGATGTGATAAGAGCACTGTCTTGTTTCTTATGGGGCTGATTTGGTAAGAGCACTGTCTTCTAATACTGCTTTAACTGATTTTTCCACTGCTTTGGTGAATGCAAAATATGTTTTTCATCAACTTACAGTGGCTACCAAGACACCACAATCAACAGCTTGGAATAATTTTTTTTGTAAGTGCATTGTTACCTCATAAATTTTGTGTAAGTTTATCATCACCTATAAATGTACAAGTCTAAGTCTAAATTCACTACAATGTACAAATGTAAACACTTTACTAACAGTAGCAAAAAAAAAAAAAAAAAATGAACCAAACCACGGCAATAAGAAGGCATATAATTCCAATAGATAAACGTTTAAAGTTAGCGCTTTCACAGTTCACAATGACTGCTTCATTAGACAAATTCACAAAGTTACACCCTTCATTTTAAAATAGTATCAACCAATAAAATTCTTCTTCCAATTAATAGATGCAATTCATTAAAAGGCATATAGCACCTTAAGCAACTATGAAAAACTGTGAAAAGAACATCATAAAAATATATAAAATACATTATATATTCTAAAACTATGTCATACGGAAACAATTAAATATATAACTAACTCTATTAATTCAACATATAAATAGGCAGATTTACAAATTTAATAACACACATGACTAAAAACCTATTAAAAAGATATAAAACAATGCAGATATATTTCATTTAACTAGAGGTCTGTTCTTAAGGACAGGCTTGATACAAATCTTTTCGTTCAAGCCTTTACCCTTATGGGCTCACATCCTGATAATCCATTTCAATTCACAGTTCTCAACCCTATTACTAACATCACCACCCCAAAGCCCTGGGGTTATAATCTCTACCACCATAAACCTAAAGGTATGAGTTTCATTGTGAGATATTTGGTTAGCAAGAGCATTAGTCTGAATGCTTTTGCTAATATTATTGACATGCTCTCTTATACGATCCCTTAGCCATCTATCTGTTTTCCCTAAGTAAAATGCAATGCATTGCTGACAAACTGCCAAATAAACTAATGAGGTTGTGTTACATGTAGCTGTCAACCTAAACTCTATACATTTACCTGTATCAGGGTGTACAAACATCCTTGTACTATCTACATATTGACACCAACCACATGTAGCGCATGGGAAAGTTCCGTATGTCCGGACTAATTCCTGCCTTGGCTTATGAACTTTAGGATAACACAACATCCTTTTCAAATTCTTATTATTCTTGTAAACAAAACTTGGTTTAGAGCCAACTACTTCCGTAACTTCATTGTCCAACAGTAGGACACGCCGGTTCTTCCTTATAATCTTCTCTATCTCCTTAACATTACTAGAGTAAGTAAGTGGGAACCTAAGGTTATTACTAGACTTGCACATGCTGCAGGCCATGGTCCAGATGAGAAATAAGGTTTTCCATCTGTGTCTCTCAAATTCGCCACCCTAGCCAGTCCCTTCCACCACACTTGTGCTATAGCTCCTACTTTTAAATCTCTCTTTTAATGCCTCAGTCTCCATTCCAAAATCTGTGATCGTTGCATTTAACCTAGATGCTCTCAGCCCCTGACCCTTAACAATGTTGTTAAAAATATGGGGGGTGCATGCTCTTTCTATGCAAATAAGCATTCTTACTACATCCCTTTCAATATGTTCTAGTTTTAAGAGTGCCATCATCCAAGTTGCTGATGGTCACATCTAGGAAGTCTACATGTTGCCTGGAGCTGGTAATGGTAAACTCCAGAAAATCTGTGGTCAAATTCAGCTCATTAAAAAAGATTTCCAGTGAATCCTCTCCTGCCTCCTAAACCAGGAAGAGGTCATCCACAAATCTCCGGTAAAAGCCTATTTCAGGCCTGGTCAATAGATGTCCCTCCTCCCAATTTGCTAGAACCATGTTGGCGTAGCTATTGGCACATGAGATGCCCATAGCTATGCCATCTTTCTGCAAATAATAGGAGTCCTTATATATGAAACCGTTGTTTTCTAAAACCAGTTCCATAAACAAACAAGTTCAATGTGCTTCTCCCCATACCTACTGTGCCCACTCAGATATTCCTTAAGCATACTAATCCCTACTTGATTGGGTATGCAGGTGAAAAGGATTTAACATCCAACATAACCAAAATAAAACTGTTGTTACAGGTGGTAGATGAAATAAATACATGTAGATCATTCAACAAAATGCTTGGTGTCCCTTAAGACATACTTATTCTGATCTAGAATAGGCCTTAACTGCTTCTCAATGTAGATAGAAAGGCTCTCAGTGCACCATCCCCTCCCTGAGACTATAGGTCTAAAGGGAGGCCTGAGTGGGTCCTTATGGACTTTGGACAAGCTATGAATACTGGGAATCAAAGGTTTAAGACAAACCAAATAATTGTACAGATCCAAACTAATATCTCGACCAAGTCGACACTCCATCAAAGTATTATTGATTCTCCTTACCACTGAATCTACCTGCTCACGTGTAACCGTCACATACGAGTCAGGATCATCCAGCATGGTGAGCATGCCCTCATCATAAAATTCAAAGTCCATTACAACAACAGAACCACCCTTGTCGGCTGGTCATTTAGAAATAGTTGTATCATACATTAGACTATCAAGTGCAACTCGCTCTTCCCTAGATAGATTCTGTGCCCTATTGCATAGTCCTTTACTGTCAAACAATGAATACATTTCATCCTCACACATCTTTTCAAATACTTCTAAAGTAGAAGTCATGCTTAGAATGTATGTACTAGGTTTCCTAAAAACGGCTCTGTTATTAGTATTAATTGTATTGACATTGTGCGTTTTAAAGTTTACTTTCAACATAACATTTCTCACAAAAATCTTCAAATCTATCAAAGAGTCTGTTAAAGTTTTTTGTGTAGGTATTTAACTCATACCTCTGTTCAGCAAGGACAGTTCATTCTCTGTTAAAATCCTCTTGGATATATTCCAAGTCAAGGAGTTTTCATTTTCTGCCACATCCTTTTCAGAGTTTGGTACTGGTGGCTGTCTGGAGTTAACTTCCACTTTGTTCTCCCCCTGCTTTGCGATGTCTTGTGTCCTTGTTTATGGGCAATGGAAAAGGGAGATTGCTCAAACTAGAAGACTGAGCATTAAACCATTGCTGTCTCTCTGGGAAACAATAACATCATTAGCCATTCCCTTCTACATCCTCTTGGTCCCTGAGGAAGCACCAGGACACTCTTCTTGTCCATTGTTGAGAACTGAATCCAACAAAGTGGATGCATGCTTATTTGGAGCCTCACTGCTGCCTGCTTGGTTCAACACACTCATCGTGTGTATCTCTGGTTTCAACACTGTCATTGGTTGTCTCAAGTGGGTGCTGCCCCTCAGCTCCTTCTCCAATTGGCTGAGACGAGGAAAACTCAGCTATTCTCATTTGTCGTTGTTCCCCCATTTGCTTGTATGTGCCTGGATTACGTACATCTGTTCCAGGCCTATTCCTTGGCCAAGTGAATACATGGTTGGCTTTAAAGTCAGAGAGATCCCTTTCTATCTTCATCTGTTTCTGTGACAGCATTTTGCGCTCAAAGATTAGTGCTGAGTCTAAAACATTCCCCAGCTTGATGTCAACAATGTCTAACGGAAATGAGGAATAAAGATAATTCTGAATTGTAGAAATAGAATCTATCAACCAATCTTCCTCTGGTCTAAAATATTCTAGTAATAGTTTCATATAATTGAAACTTAAATCTAAGTTCAGTTTTTGCCATTTAGTTAACAACTCTGTATATACGTCTCCAAAGGTCGGCATCAGCAATACCCTTAAGCCGTGTGGTATAATGCGATATTCTAAGCAAGCTTCAAAATGAAATCTCTGTGCTTGTAGCCATTTTAATTTAAGCATTTCATCCTCCAATGGAAACAAATGCTTGCGCAAGTCAGCCGAGTCATACTGAGGCTCAGCTTCATTTCTACTAACAAAATTCATACCAGTCATTAACGGATTATCATTGTAGTTCAAAGCTTCCTTGAGTCTAGTTACCACATCCACCTGTCCTCTGGAACTCAGAACATGATTAAGGAATACTTCTCTCCCTTCCGCCATGGTGCCTTCCTGTTGCAAATATATCAGATAAAACCAAACAGCAACAACAACCAGGAACAGGATCGGTTCCTGGTTGTTGTTGCTGTTTTATCTGATACTTTACTAACAGTGTTTTTCCAACCTGGACCTTGAAATTGTATTTTAACAATATGTAGCAAGTATTTGTTTTTCATCATGTGTTAATCAATTTGCAAACATTTTGTACTTTCATATAAATTCTTTGTATTGCTTTCATCATTAATTGTTATGTAATTATACTTGTGAAGCTTTTATATCAAGTCCTATGCTGCAAAGAGGCACTCTTACCCAGTTGGAGCTTCCCAGTAAACAAATGTTAAATAAAATAAGTAAATATTTTTTCTTTAACACCTGTGTGGTCTAGGGGCCTGCACACATCCTTGCATTCCAGAGGATTTTAAAAATGTAAACATTCCATCCACAATAAAAGCTATTAAAACTGCACAAATAGTAATGTTAAAAAAATTATTGTTTAAAGTGATAACCGTGTAGTCAAAGTCTTTCATAAATTCAGTAATATAATGCACACAAACCCAGAATTATATTTTTGCTAAACCTTTGTAAAAAAATTGCTATATCTTAGAAACTGTATAACCTAGACATTAATTGTTAGAACACTAGTTAACAGGCATGTAGGTTCATAGGTAGGTGCTAGGCTATCGGCCCAAGGGCCTACATAAGCCTAGCCAACAAGGTTTCCCGGCTTACGCCACCCATATGCTTTCACATGACAGCAAGAAATTCCCCTCTTAGTGCATACGTATTGAGATATTTACATAAATATGAAAACATATGCTTAGTTGTATAATTAGTAATATAAATAACACAGGATATCTCTCAAGACATGCAACATACAGTGCAAATATGAATGACAATTTTCTTTAATAGCTGAGGTTTTACTTGATGTCATGCAATACTTGTAAGTCACTTGGTGTTTGAAGTACATTTCTGTTATTGATTATTTTTCATAAATCTCCAGTACAGTGTGATATAAATGGAACTGACAGTGAATTTTCCTGTCTCTTGGCTTGACATTTCACACCAAATGGCATTTCACATGGCAATGCTCAGATCTGCTCTGAGCTAAAACAGAATGGCATTAAATATACTGATCCGAAGGATATTGCCAATATCCTGGCAGATCGATTCAGTGCCAACTTCACCCCACTCTCACCCCCTAAATGGCCCATCTCAATACCGGAAGATTGCCAAATTCCAGTAATAACGGCCACACAGGTGCACTCTCTAAAGCCAAGAATACAGCATCCATGGGACCAGATGACATCCCGGTCTGTGTACTACATGAACTACAATATGAACTACAATATGAACTGGCACCTCACCTAAGTGTCATGTTTAATCATAGCCTCACCTCAGGTTTCGTGCCCACTGAGTGGCGCAGAGCTACAGTTATCCCAATACACAAGGGGGGATCCACCTTGGATCCCGGAAACTACCGTCCCATCAGTCTGACAAGCCTTATCTGCAAGGCCATGGAGCGTATTATCATGGAACTTATAAACAAAGACATTGGCAACCTTCAAACACTGGACCCCACCCAGTTTGTGTTTGTGAAGGGCCGATCTTGTCTCCTGAACCTGATTGACTTCTTTGAATCAGTCTCCAGAGCCATGGACAAGGGTAAGGTGGTCCACACAGCCTATCTAGACCTTGCCAAGGCCTTTGACACCATCCCCACTCTGGAATCATAGATAAACTTACTAAGTTGGGCATTAATCCCTATGTCACCCAATGGGTTGCTAAATGGCTTACTGATAGAACCCACACTGTAAAAGTAGCCGACTCCAAATCCAGCTCCAGACAAGTGACAAGTGGAGTACCTCAGGGTTCAGTCCTGGGGCGCTGTTGTTTGGCATCTACTTCTCTGAAGTACAGGTCAACACTAAGGGACTCTGGCTAACAAAGTTTGCAGATGACTGCAAACTGGGAGCCATTATTGAATCCCCAAATGATGTGGATACTCTACAAAGGGCCTTACAGAAACAGATGCTTGGTGCCAGAGCCATGGGCTCAAGCTCAATGCCAAGAAATGTATTGTTATCCCCTTTGGGAAAAACATGTATCCATGAATTACCATATAGGTGGCAGTACACTAAACACAGAAAGTGTGATAAGAGACTTAGGGACACAGGTGGACAGTGGTCTCACCTTCGATAACCACATCGCCACAACAGTCAGGAAATCCTTGTATGTGGCACACCTCATCATGAAGGGCTTTTCATCCAGAAAAAAGGAGATCATTGTCCCACTGTACTCATCCCTCATTAGACCCATTATATAATACAACGCCCCATTTGGTATGTACCTCTCAAGACATCTGCAACAACTGGAAGGGCCTCAGAAATACCTCACTAAAAGAATCACAGGCCTAAAGCAGATGCCGTACGCTGACCGTCTTAAAAATCTCCAGCTATACTCTGTCGCATATCGTCTACTCAGAGGCGATCTCTGCTTAACATACAAGGCCATGTCAAACCCAGAGCTGTTGGACATGCTACACTTAAAGAAATCCCAATCCCTCAGAGCTACACGCTCCAGGGATCTAAACCTTGTCATCACAATAAACAAAACATGTTGGAGGGATAGGTTCCTGACCCAGAGACTCCCCAGACTCTGGAATAGATTGCCCATACATGTCAAGCAGAGTGCCTCTTTGGACCTCTTCAAGAGGAACCTTGACGATTGGATGGGAGAAAGGAAATTCACCCCAGGGATCATGTCAGTCACCCTGCTAGACAGGGGTTCAGGAAAGTAAATAATGTGGGAAGAAATAGAATTTTCCCTAGGGCTGATAGCCTAGTACCAACCTATGAACCTATGAACCATATCCATCAATAGCATGTAGTGTTCCTTAGTTATAAAAATATGAATAATAAAAAGCAAATGGCGATTAATTTCTCTACTGTATGACACTGTAGATCAACAATCTTAGTGTCATTTTGTTTTTAAGTTCTTGCCCTTTATAATACTATTATTACCTGGTTAAGTTGCTTAGTTAAGATGTTAGACCCAGAAAAGATCTGGACGCAATAAGGACCTATGGGTGTTAACTGTAAGTCTACAAAAAATACACTATACATTTGAATGAGATACAAGATTTTCCAAAGCTTATTTACAGAAGGGCAAGTCTCTAAGAGGACTAAGTGACTTTACATTCAAGAGTATGTAGTGATGACAAACTTTTTCATGGAACAATAGCAGGGTATACAGCCTACAGCCTCTTTATTTTGTTAAAACTTTTCTGCAGTATTATGAAACCAATGTGAAGGAAATTAAAAGACTGTTGAGAATTTGAATATATATGTACAACGTTTTAATAAAGATAGTTATTTTGAGAATTTAAGTCAATATAAATCTTTTATGTCTAAGTCTGATATCAAGGAGAGAAGATGTGTTGACTATTGTAGAGACCTTTCTGACTGTAATGGGGGACAGGTTTATACTTGGGGAAAAAAAGACATAGTGTCTGGTTCTAATTGATAAGAGTTAAATACACATAAACATGCAGGATGCCTCAATAAAACAATTTTAAGAATGAGTAATTCTTCTACATCAATTCTACTACTGGGGGGAAACCTAAAATATTGATAGTGAGTTTGAGTTGGGAAGTGAACTGATAGATTTAATGCAACCTGGTAAATGTAGAGATTCTATTATTGATAGTAATGACCCAGCTACCCCTTTACAAATAAGGTCAGATCTAGACGACGGGTGACTGCAATCTCAAGGGTAAAAAGAAATGCTTTGGTTCATACTGCCCTGTCTGTCTAACTCCAGGCATTACAACTTTTAGCAATGGAAATGATTTAGTTATCATTTTTTTCTAATAGAACTCTGAATGGAAAAGAAAAAAGCTGTTCTAAATAAAGGTTTAAAATTTGTACCCTCATCAATAGTTCCATTGTACAGGATCTTAATTTCAGTTGTTTGCCAAATTTGAGATTACAGTTATGTGGTAAACCTGGAGAAAAGGATAATTATAAAATTGATCTAGCAATTTTAAATATCAAAACATCAAACGTTATTCCTTCATCCTATCCTATAGTAAAACATGTTGAAAGTATAGTTATGCAAGACTTGCATTTTAATAAGTCTTTTACATTAGGTTTTAAGCAATACAATTTACATAATTCAGAAACGGTGGCTATTGCCAAATAATCAAAGGATAAATCTGTAGTAATTACTATGGTTGATAAAGGGAGTGAGGTGATATTATGGAATGCTAAACTTTATGATAATGAAGTTTAATTACATAACCTCATTTTATTGCAAACTATCCCAAAATCTTATTGACAATTTTCAGCATAAAATATATTATGTTCTTGATTACTGGCTACAATAGAATATTATTTCTCTTCAGCTTATTCAAGAACTTATTTTATGGACACCCAAATCCACAGATTCTTTGTATTTTACGTCCCTCTGGATGACTCTTTGTAGCAGGTAAAAGTTCAGTTACTGAGCCATTATCAATGATTTTGAAAGAATGTTTGAAACCTTTACTACTCTGGATACATTCTAGGATTACCGATACTGCTCACTTTATTTCCATTATGTCTGATATGATGGTAGCGGGACATTGGTATTTATGTACATTTGATGCTAATGCACTTTATACTTCAATACCTCATGACAAGGGATTGGAGGCATTAAAATATTAATTGGATGTCTCTGATTAATTTGGTTATGGATTCAATTATCTTTTTAGTACAGTTAACTGAAATAGTGCTGACTAAAGGTGTATTTTTTCTATGAAAAGGAACTGTAATGGGGTCTGCTTTCACCCTATCTATGCAAATTTATTTATGGTATTATTTAAGGTTGATTGTATCTATAAATTAAAAATTCACCCTAGACAACTACAAAAGCATAAATATCTATAAATCAGAATGCAATATTTTTCTATCATTCGTGAACATCTGGCACAGATATTTGGATGATTGTGTTATCATTTGGACTAGCAGCTATGAAAAATTATCTAATTTCTGGAAATATCTAAATAAAAATGAGTTTGGGATTAAATTTAGTATGCATGCAGAACTTTTTAATATTGACTTTGTTGGGTGTTGAGATTACAAAACTCACTGATAGCAGCGTAATGAGTACATTATTTTAAGCCTTTTTCTAAAAAAAAAATGCAGAAATTGTAATAAATGTGATCTGGTATGAAATGTACAGCTTTCTATGATGAAGACTATGAACCCAATCATACAAATTAGATTGATGATAACATGTAACTACAGGTGCATAATTTATCTTGCAGAATGTTATAGTGCATGCTATGTAGGTCAAACAACACATTAACTTAAAAGATAGAATTTTAGCAAGTTTTGAGTGACTTTAGGTGTGAAAAAATAGAGATGCTTTGTATAACACAGTTTAGTTCACTCAATACTATTTTCAAATTTACAGCCCTCTAGAGAGTAGGAATGTCCCCATCCATGTCTGTGTGCTCACCAAGTGAGTAAAATGTTATTCAGACTTTGTGTATATTATACTGTATTAGAATCACAGTAAACATATAACTGCAGTGTATTATACTGTAAACAGCCTGATTTTACTTCATTTTGCCATACCGACACTCTTATGTTGAGACGCATTTTTGCTCTGATTATCTGTGATTCTCTCTGATTGAAACAGTACTGCACTTCTGCTATTTGACTGGATTTGTTTGATTCTGCTATTTGATTTGAATGATAGTGCATTTATCCATTCTGGTTGGCCAGTCTTGCACTGGAGTCTTTCTGTACAGATACTTCAGCTATTTTATTAGAACAGTTTATGTTAATTCAAAATATCTACATGCATGTCTGTAATAATGTGGCAACTGTCAGACAGCAGATTTAATCTCCCCCTACAGCTGTATGCTTACTTCTGTACACTACCATATTCATCTAGGGCTAAATAAAATACTATTTTCCACTATAGCCAGATACAGGGCAATCTTTAAGTGCCGAAAGACTGTACTTCCTGAATGGCAATTTCTTTTTAGAGTAAATTTGAGGTTACTGTTGTCAAAGGCAAGTGACTGTACTAACTGAACGACACATGGTTAATGTACATTTGAAGCCAGTGGTAGAAGCATGCACAACATATCTTCCTAAACTGTATTGGCCAGCTGCAGATCTGATTGTTCCAAATACAACATGCACAGATATTATATGAAAACTGTATTTGCTAGCTACAATGTCAAAATATTTAATGTTTTAGAGGTTAAAGTATATGCCTGAAATTGAAAATATAAAATACAAGAGTGGGCATTCCTACGTGATGATATATGCCTTCTAACTGCAATTACTGCTTGTGCTAACCAAGCTAGTAATTTCTAATTTATAGATTGCTTAAACACTGTATTCTGCTTATGTTATGCAATTGTTAACCACTGCCTGCTTTGGAATTTGATCCCTCTTTGCCCTGTTATCACTACCTGCTACTAGTTTCTCCCTTGCAGACATCTCTAACTCTTCCCTCTGCCTTTCTTTACAGCTACCCTTAAAGTCTGAATGTACAACCATACTATCCGTACCTTTGGGCTGGTCATTTCAAGCTACAGAAGTCCCAGACTGCAAGCCTTTTGTGGAACTTAAAAAAAGCAGACTATTGAGCTCCTGGGTAGCAAATGTAGGTTTGCAATCACTACGGAATCCCCTAGTCTTATTTTGTCTGCCTTTTAATCTGTGCATCATATCAGAAAATTATGCACTGAAGTGAGGTGCACAATCACAGGGGCATTAAATATAAAGTTATAAAATTCCACTCTCTCTCTCTCTGCCTTGCCCTCCTCCCTCCAAATGGTACTTTTAAGACATGAGGCTGAAATAAATTAGAACAGAAGTGTTTCAGCTTCATGATAAACTAAGGTAAAACTAGCAAAATAACTATTTAAAGTAAATATTACCTCAGTGCAAAGGCTTAAATAACTACTGACTTTCTGTTTTCTTGATATTTTTTTTTTGCAAATTGTGAGGTGTCCAGGCTCATTCCTCTCTGTTTGCCCTTCCTTTGCTCAGGCTCACTCTGCTCCCCTACCCTACCCCCAGTTCCCACCCACTGCCACTACATGTACATTTATGTTTAACCTAGCCACACCCACCTTCTACCAATTATCCAGTTAATATCTCCAGACTAGCCAACACACATACACAAACCATTCACTAAACAGCCAATTACCATTCCTTTTGTCTAACTCTCCCGTCCTGCAAAATGCTAAACTTAAACTAACAAACTCTATCTGTATCACTTAACCACCCGAACAACCCTAGATAACTACTGCACAATACTCCCTCTATAAAAAAATGCTACTATTACATATTTCTCCCCTCATCTTACTCTCAATAGGCTATCATACCACACCTATCATACTCAGATAATTACAAACACTCATTCCCCCACTTATCCATTCCACACCTCACTAAATACTTTTCTTATAAACATTACAAAAGTACCACAGCTCTTTAATACCTCTAAGACAGAACTGTTTACATATAGATATGTACAGCCACCTGCATCTCAATATTCAGTCCATAAATACACAAAACGTACGCAAGAACTCTTATACCCACTCCTACACAGAACATCAAAGCTCAAACTAAGTGGTGATGTTCACCTTACCCCAGGCCCCAAACCCTCACAACAAATACCCCAAACCCCACACACTACTCACTCCCACACCATCACAAACCTTTCACAAAACAGCTTGGACATGCTGCTCGGATATGAATCAAGAAGCCTCTTAAACAAAATACACACATTTCATGCATCCCTTTCGCTCTATTCCCCACAAAATAGCAATTTTGACAAAATCCTGGCTAAAACCATACATAAAGACCACTGAAATACTAACCCATGGCTATACTATCCATAGACTAGTTAGATTGCACAAACACAGAGGCGGTATAGCCATAATATACAAAAATTCACTAAAGTTAGCACACTTAGATTTAAAACTCACAGGTCTCAACAACACTGAAATATTGATCTCCCATTTAGAAATTAACCACCAAAAAGTATTATCATAATATCCATCTACATCCCTCCCAGTAACAACCCATCCATTATTGAAATACTTTTTCATTGGTCATCCTGTATATTTAACAAGGAAAGCATAATAATGGAGGACTTCAATATGGACTGACTCACTTGCACTTCAGACAGCCCTTCTAACTTTATAAACCTGCATGGTTTTACCCAAACAATACAATCACCAACCAGGATAGAAAAGCACAGCAAAAGGCAGTCTATACTGGAATGGACCCTAACCAATAAGCTCTCACTGATCTATAATTCTGTCTACCTCCCTGACAGCCTTAGCAATCATCTACCCACCTATCTACTCAAACATCAACTAAGTCCTACAAAAATCCCATATACAAACAAATTCAAAGTAAAAGAATTTTTCACCTGATATATTTAAATTACTATTACAACAGTGCGACTGGTCCCCACTAAAAAACCTCCAATTAGACTGTGCTGTTTCAATACTTTAATGACAAATTCCTTGACATCCTAAACAATCTAGCACCTTTCAGAAAGGTCTGAGCTAAACCAAAATACATACCATGGCTAACAAAAGACACCAAACAGCTACTCAAACAGAGAGAGAAAGCCTGGTCCCAGTATCAGAGCAACAAAAACCAAGCCACCCTTGACAATTACCAGCAAGTAAGAAATAAATAAAAAAATATATATATATATCAAGTCTGACAAAAAAAATCTATTATACTAAGATCCAGCAACACCACCAAAATAATACCTCAAAATTCTGGGGTTCTATCAAACAACTATTACAACCTGTTAAAGAAATGAGAGCAGCGGGTATAGTCCAACAGCATGAAACTAGGATGTTAAAAAAATAAATTTTACTCGTTTACAAACTTCTCACCAATATGAAACAAATGCATACACATTTAGCGCTTTCGTCAATAATCAGACTTCTTCAGAATAACATTGTGCTGCCTGTTAGCATCTTAAATACAATCGTCTTAATTAAAAAATTACATCATTTCCTTGTTAAACCTCACATTACAGGAAATACTTCATAAAAATGGACATAGGTACCAAAATTTTACATGTATAAGTGTGTATAACTCTTCAAAAGTGCTAACCCTTATTTTATCAAAAATGAATATCAACTAAATATAGGAAGGATAAACAAATATATATAATAAACTGTACACGTTCTTAAAAAAATAAATAATACATAACTGTTTTAATTTTAAGAAAGGCAGTATAGACATCTTCTCATTGAGACTGGGGGGAGAGTGTGCATTTAATCTTATCTGCCATTTAAATTCTAGGAATTCTAAATATTCCTCCACAAGCTCCCCCCCTCTCCCCCAGATCCACTTGTTCAAGAATAAAAAAACAAAAACTGTGATTACTATTACTATTGATGTGCTTAAACAAGGCATTGTTAACATTTCTTTGTTTGATGTCATATAAATGCTGGTATACTCTGTGCCTGAAGGTGTTTTTTGTTTTCCCTATATAGTACCCTTAATAATTTTTGCATATCGCAATGTAAACCACCCCTTTTGTATAACAATACATTTTCTTTTTATTCATAATATATCCATAATTTCCCAACTTAAATCTATCAGTGTTCATCATATAGGGGCACTGGGGGCATCTACCACATTTATATGTACCCCCTCCCCGTGTGATAATCTTCCCCTTTTCCAGGAGTCCTTTAATTGAAATACTTTTCTTGTAAACTATAATAGGTTTTATACCTATTTTTACTAGGACACCTGCGTCGTTTTCAAAAATTTTACAATATTTATTTACCACATATTTTATATCCTCAAAATCACTCGAGTAGGTAAGTATTAATCCACGTGAAAAACTAATGCCTATACGTTTATTATTGCTACCCCCCATCTTGCTGATGTTCATCCATGTTGCCTAATAGGGCTCTAAAATGCCCATTTACCCTTTTAGTTTTTACCTCTTGTATAATATCCATTAAAAAGGGTTCAGGGTACCCACTCTTCTGTAACATGTTACTCAATTTTCTACATTCTTCAAAAAAATCATTGATATCTGAAACCATCCTAGCCCGTCTAACACACTGACCCTTTACTAGGGCTTTCTTTTGATGTATAGGATGTGCACTAGCAAAGTATAGTAGTGTGTTAGAATATCTAGGCTTCTTATACAGCTTAGATGTAAAACACCTGTTTTTGTAATCTTTCCTTATAGTAATGTCCAAACTATTACAACCTGGACAATCCTCAACTCCAACCCCCACCACTACAAATACCACAGAAAGCATAGCAACTCAGTTTAACTCATACTTTGTCAATGCCATATTATCCCTAGTAAAAAATAATGATAGTTCACCTATGTTTATTCCAATAGGAACAGATGCAATTCCCAATTCTTTCACTCTTAAACCTATCCAAACAAGCACCATAAAAAATTGTTAAATAAATTAAAATCCACATCTCTCTCCACAGATCATCTCTCAAATGAACATCTTAAGCTAGCAGTTGACATTATCACTTACCCTATCTCTCTTTTAATCAGCCATTCCATCAAGGAGCAATATATACCTAAACTTGGAACATTTCCTGTGTTATCCCTATGCACATAGCCAGCACTTCAATAGAACTTTCAAACTATAGACTTATTTTCATTTTATTTCCACTTTCCAAAATTCTAGCAAAATCTATATACACTTGGAAATCACGGACTATCTAATATGTAACACCTTACTAACTAAAATATAACAAAAAACAAGCCAAATGGCTCAAAAACTTTTAAACAGTGATAAAAATAAAAAAGCAAGCCACCAAGGCAGTATTTGTGTGAAACACTAGTTAATTTAACATTAAACAATGTCAAAGTAAAATCAACTCTTGGTTTTACTTTGACAGTGTTTAATATTAAATAAACTGGTGTTTCATGCAAACACTGCCTTCGTGGCTCCCTTTTTTATTTTTACTTTACTAACCAACTCCCAACATGGATTCCATCCCAGACACAGCACCACAACCACCCTGCTAAGTTTCACTAATACAATAAACCAACTCAAAAACAATGGACAACTTGTTTCCTCTATCTTCATTGATATGTCCAAAGCTTTTGACATTGTTTTCCCACCAAATTCTACTCAAAGAGCTGTCATACCTTAACCTAACCCAAACAGCCCTGTTGTGGTTTCACAACTACTTTTCTGATCAACAACAAGATGTTAAGTGGCAAAATGATCTCTCCTATTACCCATCACTCTTAGGCTCCCACAAGGTTAAATTCTAGGACCACTCCTCTTTACTATCTTTACTAACAAACTCTACCCTGCTACTAACCTTGCCACCATCGTTCAATATGCAGATGACTCCTTTCTTATCTGTGCTGCACCCTTACTCTCACACCTTCAAAATGTAACCCAAAAGTCCTTCACAGCTATTGAATCTAATCTTTCTATCAACTTATTGTCAATCCAAACAAAACTACATTAATGCTTTTCTCAAAGAGCAAATCAACTGACCACACTCCCCCTACTTGGAGTCACCATTCATAACAGCCTGAGATTTGACAAACATCTAGCACTTGTCATAAAAAAGGCCCACATAAAACTAGGCTCACTCTACAGAGTGAAGCCATTCTTAACAAATTCTACCAGACGACCAATTGCAAGGATTCACCTACTGTCCACCATACTCTATGCCCTTCCTATCTTCACAAACCTGAAAAAAACAGACTTAACTAAACTTGAGGCCTGTTACAACAAAATCACCAGATTGACCTCAAACTCCCCATACAGATCTGCCCACTATGCTGCTCTCTGTCGATTAAAATGGCTACAGTTACCCAATCTATTATCTCTCCATCAATAAACAATTTCCCATACCATTGTATAGCAACCCAATAAATGCCTAGCACTCCAAAATCTTGTACAACCCTACTCCAGCAATAGAACCTTGTGATCATCTAAAAAAAATTCCTATTAAAAGTCACTAAATCAAACAATAGTTTTGGAGGCTCACTATACTCTATTCAAATATCCAGAATATGGAATACCATCCCTCAGCAAATCATAAATATCATAAACCCATCCAAGTTTAAATATCTCCTCAGGAAACACCTAACCAACAACTGGCTCTGCTCAGCCCACACATAGCACCTGGCTGTCCATACCATACCATCTAACCTCCTCCCCACTCTTGCAACTACTTTTTTTCTCTCTTACACTATACCTCTTTTTTCTCCTTATTCCCCCTACAGCCTTATGCCTAATAATGGTGAATATTTGCATATGCATTTTATTTCTGTGTGTGACAAACAGTTGCTTACTCTACTATTATGTTATGTGTAAAATTGTTTACTCGAGATTTTTCTTTTCTTTTTATTTCTGACTGGACCTCCATTCTACCAACCCATACCTATGGAAATGGATTGAAGACTATTACTGTGTTTAAACTTAACTAGATCAGTGTTTTGCTGTTTCTCTGTTATTAATGTTACATTATAAATTAATTTCACTTGTTTAACTGTGCTTGGAGCTTTTCTCCCCAGGCCTCCGCCAAAAATGGTCTGCTAGTCCAATCGGACCTCTCTGATAAACAAATGTCAAATAAAAATAAAATAAAAATAAATTTAAACAATTACATATACTGAGATTGATGGTTTGACCCACATTTCCAGCATGCGTTATGAATATTTATGATCAGTTTTAAATAAAAATGAAAGAAGGTGGATTGTAAAAATGGGGACTTTGTTTCCCCCTGAATTAAATATTTATTTATAAGATTAAGTAATAAAAAATGTTGGTGTAGAAAGCTATAGAAAGAAACTTTTTCATAGTTGTATTTTCTATTACTGGAAGCTTGCTGTGTGATTTATTTCAAATTGTATATAATATTGCCAGGATTTGTTGTGCTTATATTTTAAGTTTGCACTGAGGAAGCTGCAGTTTCCAGTGAAACCAGTGTACAGTTACTCTACTGTTTTTCCCTTTTAGCCATAATATATAAAAAATAATATTTCATCTTGTGTGCTGCTGTTTTCATGGTGTATCTATGAAACCCATCTTTTCTAGATTTAATTACTGCTCACTGTATAGAATATTTCATTTTTCTTGAGTAAGACTTCTGAACATTTTGGAGGAAGCATTGTAAATATCCTACTTGTACCTTTGCTATTCAAACAAATATAATCATGCAGGCTGTACGCATCTGCATCTCTAAAGGTGAATAGTGAAATTATGACATAATTTTTACATCATAATTTTTATATATAATTTTACCTCATATTGTGTATGTATATCTATATATATTCATATATATATATATATATATATATATATATATATATATATATATATATATCATTTGTCTGTACTCTCTCATTCTTGAACTGAATAGGTAAAAAGACTTGAGCATGTATCTGTTCACCTTTCTTAGGAAGGATGGAGGGAGGATGTGATTTGCTGTTTATCTAGCCAAAGTTGGAGTATGAAGAGGAAAAATTTGACTTAATGCATTTACGAATCTGATGAGTTTAAGGAAAGCTGTTTGCATGTTAAACATAACTCCTAGCAAACCTTTACTACCAGTTACATTTGCAAATAAAATCCAACATTTTCATTTTAGGTGACTGCATTATTTCATTACAGGGACCCCACTGAATTTGTAATATTATAGAGGTAGTGTAGTTTATATTAGGACAACGGTGCATTGCTGCATGTCTGGCATCATTATCTTACAGTAAAACATACATAATGTTGCCACAGTAGAGAGATCTTCTCTGGCTTCATTTTGTTTGTTCATGTTGTCACAATTGTAAGGTAAGGATATGAATTTGAAGGCCCTCTTCTGTGAGTAAATGTTAACATTTCTCTTCTATTCCCAGCTTGGCACGTTTCTTACATTTGTCAGTTTTGTCATACAGTAGGATAGGAAGATATATATGGCCTCTGTGCTCCTCAGTTCATTACTACCACTTGCACATTTCAAATCTTTATCCAAAAGCATATTGCTGGAAAGTTTATGTGCCCTGGGCCTAGAGTGCGTAAAACTACTTGTCATTCCTGCAGTCATCATGATCATTAACCAGACCCTACACAGGCACTGCCTGCACTGCCAGGGAGAACATGTGATCACCCAGGCACTGTCTGTACTGCCAAGGAAAGCACATGATGTGAAGCATTTTTGCATGTGCCAACTTTGCAACCTTGCCATGAGAAGGAAATGTGTGAAGTGTGAGGCTTATATTATTGTGATCCCTGTGGTGGTTTGGGGGTATGCTAGCATAAATATAAGAAGAAAAGTCCTTTATATGATCCTTGGCCAGGGACTAAGAGATGGGAGAAGGTAAAGGACTGGGAGGCCAGACAAAGACTAGATCCTGCTTTTACAAACCCTGTCCCTGAGATGGAATCTCACTCCTTAAATATTGCCAGCTCTCCATCAACAAGCTGCCAAACTGACACTAATCATTGGCTGATTATGAGAAAAGCAATGAAGAATCCTGGCATCCTGGGTGTTAGCAATAACCTTGTCACTATAAAGCATCCGGAGATCGACTATACCAGCCTGGCTCATTAGCAGTGAATCCTTGAATCTCCCAGCTAAGGTTCAGTGGTTAAATTCTGACTCTTATAGTCCAGTCCTCTTCCCCCTGAGTTGAAGAAGACTCCCTGGCTAGAGTAGAGTCCTGCATGTTATCCAACTTCTGGTGGGGCCATGTGGTTTGCTAATATGTTGGACATGAATGTATTGTTCAGTATCTGCTGGAACAGATTCTCATGGGTAAGACAAACAGCACAGTTTGATGCACAAGCTACCATGTAAGCCTCTAACTACCAAACATCACCCCTAACATTTGCTACCCTGCTGGGCTGAACCCATTATCCAAACACCAAGCACCTGCCTACTGTTCACTGATCACGTCTTGCATAGGATGAGATCAGGCAAACACGTTCTGGAGTTGAGGGCAGACAGCTGTCCCAATCAATATCCCCTGTTAAAGGGACTCTAAAAATCCCTAAATTTTAGCTTCTGAGACTAGTAAGTAAAGATGATAAGATTCTCCTCCCTATAGCTTCTTCCTGATGACCTGTCATGCTGTCGTGTATGGAAGCACTTGCGCTCATGAGGTAATCTAGACAATGTACCGTGGACCCTCTACCTTCAGCTCAGAAACAGTTGAACCAATATCTGGGGAGAAGGCTGGGGAACCTTGGGTCATCTCTTGCATAGTTCCTGTCCTATAGGATGCCATTTATGTGGTCTAGAAGCACCTTCTGTTTCAAGAAGACAGGTTTGCTGTATAAACCCCCCAGTGGAGTGGAACCACATCTTAACAAAGCATTCCAGGACCAATTACTGTGTCACCCCTTCAGTCTATAATAGACCCTAGAAACTGTAGATCCTTTCTATCTTGTAGCCAGATAAAGAGTCCAAACTTTCAACAGAGGGAACAAGAGGATGACATTCATCATTCCTATTGCTAAAGAAGCTTTTGGCTATTTTGGTTGTTTCCTGCCTAGGAAGTAACAATGGACCTGCTTCAAAAGCTCTGGTTCCCTCCCACACCATCTATCTAGCTGCTGATTGGCCACCTCCAATCAGATAACCAGCAGCCATAAGGAAGTGTCATCAGTATTTTCTTGCTGCCTCACAGAAAGCAACTAAGGAGCTTCTCAAGAGGACTGAGCATTCTGTCTACAGCTTCATTTCTGGCAGATAAGTCCCCACTGGGGAACTGTTCCCGACAGAATTCATTGCCCTTTTTAAAATGTGAACATATTTTTCTAATTTTTGACTAAAAGTGGTATTTTTTATTTTAGAAACCCCATATTTGTTTAAATATCCAACATTTTCTGTCAGGAACCACCGTACTAGCTTTAGAGGCTTATTTATTTTCTTGGAGGCACTTTTTGTGTTAAAAGTGCAATCCTTTTGCAACTTTTGAGTTTATTACAGGAAGTGTTAAAAGTATGGGCATTGTTTGTACTGCTTGTGTATTTTGTGTCAGTTTACCTAAGTGTTTATCTTCAGTCACAACAGTGCAGGGAAAGAACTATTGTTCAGTCAGGAATTTTATGTACTGCTTATGCATCTGCTTTGACTTTGGGACTGTTTGGGAAAGTGTAAGTGTATGTGTGCTATTTGTGATCACTTTATGACAAAGTACCTTCTGACTGACTCTTTCTAGCATTGCTTAAAGACAATTAGTCTCATTCTAGATGCACAGCATGGATACTCACCTTGGCCCAGCTGGTTCTTCTCCCGCTGTACTTAAAAAGTAAAAACTTACTAAAGCGAGTCCTTGTGGTTGCTGCGGACTTGATTAGTGCCTCAGCCACTGCTGGGGGATACTGTAGGGAGCATTTGTTGTTCCTCTTCCCTTCACTGTCTCCAACTTCCTCTGTTGTTGCTTGTTCTTTCAGCACAAACAGAGGGTCAGATGTCCTCTACAGCTGTTGCAATGTCCAATAACGGCATGGGGAATTATCTTCTTTTTGGGGTCTGGAAGAAGCTCTGTGAGATTCTTAGTGGGGTAGACAAAAAAAGAGGACTCTTGCCCAGGATAAAAAGCATTCCCCAAGTCGGTCTTCTTCTAGAAATATTTTACCTAGGGAAAAGAAACAAAAGGTTAGATATTGTTCATCTAAGAATGCACTCATAATACATAAAGATGAAATTCTTAAATTATCCAGGAGTTTATTGCAAGAAGTTGGTCCAAGAATTCAAAAATCCTTACCTAAGCATTACTCTGATAAAGAAAATCCTTAAGATAGTTAGAGGAATCTGACATTAATAGAGATGGAGTTCCCTCCCCTAATGGATGCCCAAGGTCTGGGTTCTGATCCCAAGTAAAGCAAATCTGCCCCATTTCCCTTTTCATTTCCTGTTTCCAGGATGAATGCTATATTTTTTGCAGGAACAAGTGGATGTTTTCCCTAAAATGAGGGGATACTTTGAGTATGTCCAAACATTACTCCT
Source organism: Protopterus annectens (assembly GCF_019279795.1). Lineage (NCBI taxonomy): Eukaryota > Metazoa > Chordata > Ceratodontiformes > Protopteridae > Protopterus > Protopterus annectens. Next base: position 12,229,904 of record NC_056746.1, read on the forward strand.
ATTCCTCTTATTTTGCCAGCCTTGGAGAATTTTTTTACTACTGTCTGCAATAATCCTGATTCACAGTCTGCAGTCTCTAAATAGGCAGATAGAATTTATAGAGCTTCTCAGGGTAACAAATTCTTCTTTTCTCATCTTTAGTCTGAACCTGCAGTCATTTCTCCATCAGTGTCAGCTGGCAATAGGCTTTTGATGAATCATAGTGCCTTTTCACGTGGTAAAGAAGGTACAGTGCTCAGTAAATTTGGAAAGAGGACTTTCTCTTCAGCTAGTTTGGCATTTAGAATTCTCAGTTACCAAGACCATATGTGGAAGTTTATGTTACACAGTGCTGAAACTTTAAGGGAATACTCTTACTAATCTGCCTTCAGAAGATAAAGCCTTTCTGAATTACATTATTCCTAATATTCATTAAGGCTCTAAAGATACCCTAAAAAGTGTGTATGATCAAGCATACTGTGTCTAGGGATCTCTGCTGCTGCTAATTGTCCAAAGAGGTATGCCTGGGTACATAATCAAAGGTTCACAAGTTAAATCTGAGATTTTAAACTCTGCTTTGGTTAAATAATTTGTTTGATCCTTTTGCTACTGAGGTCCTCAAATAAAATGATGAAAGAGGGAAATTAGTTCAGGGAGGGGAGTTAACAAATTCTTTGGGTCTTTTATTATAAATCAAATAGATCTGTTCTTTCTTCAGAAAACTGTCTAAACCAGGGGTGTCCAACCTTTTGGCTTGCTGGAGCTGCACTGAGTGAACAGAAATTGTCTTGGGGCCCCATATAAAATATATCATATAGTTAACTCTTTCGCTGCAGTGGACAACCAAAGTCGACCTCCTGGCACTACTGTAGGTGCATTCGAACAATGAATAAATGTAATACATGCCTAATATTTGCCTTAAAATTCTAATTCTCTAATCTAACAGTTAACTCTAACATCTTAGTTTAAATATATATATATATATATATATATATATATATATATATATATATATGGAAAACCACTCCAGCAGTCCAACTATGTAAAATATCAACATAAGCAGTCCTACAATACTATAATCCACAAAATTAAGCCAACAAATTAGCAATAAAGTAAAGAATTCACATTACTGACTTAATAAAACAATTCTGAATAAGCTACAAGAGTGTCTCACTCAAACAAATGACTGGTGCCAGAAACATGGCCTCAAGCTAAATGCCAAAAATGCATCATCCCCTTTGGAGAGAGTGATGTCCCCACAAATTATCACATTAATAACAATGTTGTAAGCACACAATCAGTCGTGAGGTGCTTGGGCACCCAGGTTGATAGAAACCTGACTTTTGACCACCATGTTGTCTCCATTGTACGGAAAGCTTTTTACATGGCCCACCTCATTAGTAAGGGTATCTCATCCAGGGACAAGGAGGTCATAACATCCCTGTATTCTTCCTTTATAAGAGCCATTACTGAGTGCAAAGCCCCTTTTGGCATGTGCTTCAGCAAAACACCCTGCCAAAAGAAAGACTACAACCATTTCTGACAAAAAAGGTCAAAGGACTAAGTTCATGTAGTTATACAGACTAAAAAGCTTCTTGTTTTCCTCTCTCACTGGCCCCCATAAATTTTATCACTACCTTGCTTTCCAGGCTAAGAAAGATCCTGCATTAAGAGACTTCCTCCACCTCAGAAATACTGGTTATACTTAAAACGCTCACTACAAAGACCACAGCCTTCACTGCAACATAAACAAGCCACTCTGTATGGACAGGTTCTTGACACAAAAACTTCAACTTCTGTAAAAAGCTCCTCTCATTATCAAACAATGTAGTTCAGCAACACGACAACTGGATGGATAAATGTACTCCTTGAGTAAGTAGCATAGCCTTCATCAAACCGGATGGAAAATCCACATCATAAACTTTCCTAGCTGGATGGCTACGATCTAATATTGGTTACTCAAGTCTACTTGCCCAAGAAGGGGGGCCTATTTAGCTAAGAATTCCATTTGCAAAAGTATATTCACTATACATATTAAATCTCTTTCTCTCTCTCTCTCTCACACACACACACACACACACACACACAAAAAAAGAACCCCCTAGTTGTAAAATAGGCAACCTCAGTAATCACATGACACACACTCACTGAATGAAATTGTCTGGAAGTCAAAATATCTGGAAAAAAAATCATACTAGAGATGGACTCATCCATGCAATTTCCCGCCACCAAAACGACCATCAATAAAACAGCAAACAACTGCTCAGCAAAAAAGTAGATCAATAAGAAATCCATAAACTCTCTAAGATCATACTACATGCTGGAGTAAACATATAACTTCCCTCCAATCTAAAGCCATTTGACATTCATTGACATTCAGACATTTTAATTTGTGCAGAAGTTATTCACAGACTGACAGTTTACTGAGCTGTCATATTAGCACTCTATGCTTACATCCGAACAATGAAGCATACCTGTCAATTCCAAAAGAATTAAAGTAGCTTAATAAGAAGGTTATTTGCAAGGTTACTTGGTTTATATTGGAAATAAGCAGAGATATTAAAAAGGCTCTGTTTCTCGTAATTATGCTGAAAAGTCTTCCAAGGTAAATACAATCTTCTGATTTAGTATGGAACCATGCCTCTCAACCTTAGAGCAAGAAATCTGGACAAAGTGAAAAATAAAAGTGGGACACAGGCCCAAAATAGTTATGCATCACAGACACCATTGAAACAACTGTAGCTGCAAACATTATACATCACTTATAATCTTTCTATCCCATCATTCTCAGTTAAGCATTATATGACTCATTCAATCCTGCCTTCTTTTGCAACAAAGAAAATAAGAAGTTATGTACTTACCATAACGGTCCATGTTTGAAGTCCATCTCGCCTACATTCTTGCTGGATGGGTTTGAAGCCGATCATCAGCTAAGACTCAGCCGATCCTAAAGCTCGAGAGCTTTTACTGGCTCGAGGCTATCCCCTATCCCATGGTGCACCACGGCAATTCCCCAGATCTTGTTTGCAAGAAAGCAACTAAATACATAATAGTAATTATACTATCAATAACTATGTGCATTCAAACAAAAGGACTTTGTTTTACTATCCATGCCATGTGGACAGACAACTATAACAAGGTTGGACAGCATAATGGATAGTCCACCAGTTCCTCCAGGATACAGGAAGGGGGAAGGAGGGTGGGATGCAAGAATGTAGGCAAGATGGACTACAAACATGGAGCATTATGGTAAGTACATAACTTCTTAATGTTATGTAGCTCTATCTCACCTTAATTCTTGCTGGATGGGACAGCATCCCCAACACCTTTATCCCAGGTGGCTCAAGCAAAGAGACTCTTCAGCACAGTGGACCCAAAGGATGACCTGTCCCGGGAGGCCAAATCCAATTTGTAATGAGTGACAAAGGTATGAGATCTTGCCCAAGTAGCCGCTGCACAAATGGTATCAATTGGGAGTTTTGATCTGAAGGCATATGAAGCTGATACTGCTCTAGTTGAGTGGACTTTTACTTTAGCAGGTAGTTGTTTCCCAGCATTTTTATAAGCAAATGAGATGCAGTTTGAAAGACATTTAAACAGAGTCACCTTGGAGATTGGCAAGCCTTTGGTTTTTGTCTGAGAAGGAAACAAACAATTGATCCAATTTCCTAAAATCTTTAGTCCTGTGCAGGTAAAATCGGAGAATTCTATGGGCATCTAATTGATGTAGTCTACATTCTGATCTATTACTGTAATTTGGGAAGAATACTGGTAATTCAATAGTTGTGTTTAGATTATGTTCTGAGCATACCTTAGGGAGAAAAGAAGGCTTAGTTCTTAGGGAGACTCTATCCTTATGGAATATAATGTAAGGAGGTCAAATGGTCAGATCTTGCAATTCTGAAACCCTCCTAGCAGATGTTATAGCTACTAAGAACAATGAATTCCAAGACAACAATTTCAAGTCGGATGAAGAACATGGTTCGAATGATGGAGAAATCAATGAGGCCAAAACTAAGTTCAAGTCCCAGGGCTCTGGGGGTTACCAGATTGGAGGTCTGAAAAGGAGGACTCCTTTCAAAAAGGTTTTACATAAAGAGTGGGACATAATAGGATTTCCCATGTTCCCAAAATGCTAATTTGAGATGGCAGTCAACTAAACTCTAATGGTAGCAGCTGCAACTCCTTCTTGAAAAATAGATGCAAGGAAGGACAGGATATACTCTATGGAGGCTGAGTAGAGATCTATGCCTTGTTTAGCTGCCCAAATGGAAAACCTTTTCCATTTGCTGGAATATAATTTCCTGGTGGAAGGTTTGTGGGAAGAAATGAGAATGTGTTGTAATGGTAGGAGAAAGGGATATACACCTGGCTATTCTTGGAAATGGAGCAGCCATGCTGTCAATTTCAGGGTTTGGATGGTAGGATGGAACTGTCCTGATTGGTGAATCAGAAGGTCTGGAGATGGTTCCAGAATCCATGGTTACTCCAAGAGATAGGGCCACAGGAAGGGGAACCAGACTTGGCGAGGCCAGTAAGGAGCAATGAGGATCAGGGTACTCTTCAACAGTTTTGCTTTCTGAATCATTTTTGGTATGACAGGAAAGGGTGGAAAATCATAAAGAAGTCCCGGAGGCCAATTATGGACTAGAGCGTCCCTGGGTGACAACCCTGGATGGGGAATGAGGGCAAAGTAGTTGCTGCATTTGGTATTCATGTACATGGTGAATAGGTCACAGCAAGGGTGGCCCCATTTGCAGAAAATCTCTTCTGCAACTTCTGATTTCAGAGACCACTCGTGAGGCATCAGAATTGCTCGACTCAGTTTGTCTGCTATCACATTGGACTTCCCCAGAATGTGCATTGCTACCAGAAAGCGTTGAGTGTCCATCGCCCATTTCCATACTCTTTGTGCCTCTCGAGAAAGTGGGTAAGACTTAGTTCCCCCTTGCTTGTTTATGTATCACACTACAGACATGTTGTCTGATTGAATCGCAATTGTCCCGATGGGAAGAGAATTGTGAAGTGCTTGCAACGCATATAGCACTGCTCTCATCTCCAGAACATTTATGTGCAAGTGGTTCTCATGATCCTGCCAGATACCTTGGACCGTCATTCCTAGATAATGCCCCCCCCATCCTATCTGGGAAGTGTCTGTGGTCAAGACTGCATTTTGTTGAGGGAGAACAAGGGGACAACCTAGATAAAGCTGATCTGTATGTAACCACCATGTTAGATCCTTTTTGCAGGAGTTCGTAATGAGTATTTGGTGGGACAAGGGTAGATCCTGCAGGGTCTATATTAGATCACTGAATGCTTAAAAAAGCAAACGGTGATTAATCGACCCTATGTAATCGAAAGCTTACAATGTCGAAGTGTCAGAACAGCGATTTTTTTCCAAGGGAAAAAAATCATTGTTCCAACAAAAAATAAAATAAAAAACAATTTCAAACATTACATTAAGTGGGGGGCTTCACCCACCACACACACCCCCCTACTTAAATATACTAACTCCGAGACCGCACTACAGTGCCAAATACGGCAAAGTACCAAAGTGCCCAAGCGAATTCTTTCCCAAAGGAAAGAATTCGCTTAAAAGCCGCTTCGATGTTTTGCGTTTTCAACCTTTTAAGTTCAACCAAGATGCATTTGAAAGAATGCGTCTTCGGTTTTCTAATATAGACCCGATCCTGCATTGACCACTTGGCAAATAGTAGCCACTGAAGTACTCTCATGTGTAAACGGGCTAAGGAAACTAAAAGAATGGTGGATGCCATAGTCCATAGAACTTGAAGAACTATCCTGGCCTGTACTTTGTCTTTGGTCAGCAAGAATCTGACTTGGTTGTGCAATGATTCTATCCTTTCTGGTGTCAGTTTTGCTGTCATGGTGGCTTAGTCTATGTCTGAGCCTAAGAAGACAATATGCTGCGATGGAGATAAGGCGGATTCTTTTAGAGTTACTGTAATTCCTAATCTGGTGCACAAGGAGAGAGTCTAGTCCCTGGCTTGGATTAGTTGGTGCTTGGTGGTATCAGTGAGGAGCCAGTCATTTAAGTATGGAAACGCCTGGAATCCCTAATGTCTCAGGTGAGCCATGACCACCGCCATACATTTGGTGAACACTCTGGAGGCTGTATTGAGGCCAAAGGGCAGGTTCAAAATTGAAAATGACTGGCTCCCAGCCAAAAGCATAGATGTCTTCTGGAGCGCCTGTCCATTTTGATGTGGTAGTACATGTCCTGAAGATCTATGGAGCACATCCAATTGTCTTTTCTGAAAAAAGGGAAAAATTGACTGCAGGGTGGTCATGCGGAACTTCGATTTTTTAACAGACTTGTTTAGCTTGCTGAGATCTAGAATTGATCTCCAGTCCCTGGTCTTTTTTGGAACTAAAAAGAATCATGAGTAAGTTCCAGATCCTATTTGCTCTGTGGGGACTTCTTGAATTACTCTTTTTTGAAGCAACAAGATGATCTCTGATGTTGCATGGTCTATTTGATTGGGTGGTACATCTGGTAAAGACTGATTTGTAGGGAGGGGGTTGGAAATAAAGGGAATCAGGTAACCTCTGGAAATTATATTTTGTACTCATCAATCTTAGGAAATTTGTAGCCAGGCACTTGGGTACAGTGAGAGATGACCCCCGACTGCCTCCAGAGATGGACAATCAGACAACCCCTCAGGGGTGATGAAAGGGATGATCAGAGAAAGCATCTCTATCACACTGGTGTTGTGGACACCCTCTGCTGTGAGCACTGCTCCTTCCATTATAACCTCCCCCTCTGCCTCTAGGGGAGAGCTGACCTTGTGCTTGAGGGAAACCTTTTTGGGATTTACAGAACCAGATTTTCCCTCCTGTTTGACCCTTGGGATAGGGTCTGGAAGGAATGGAGAAACGGACTCTGACAGCAGATGAGGTTTTCCATTCCTGCTCGCACCTGGTCAAAGTCTCTTTTACCTGAGGTCCAAAAAAGAGTTGAACTATCAAAGGGGACGTTGGTAAAGGAAGACTTGAAGGATTCCATAAAATTGCATAGATGCATCCAAGAATGTCTCCTAAGAGAGATTCCTGCTGCAGCCGCCCTGCTCACTCTATCAGCTGCATAGGAAATCAGCCTCATGGAGGAGTTAGCAATAGAGGTATGGGTGGAGAGCTGCTCAGATACCTTGTCAGCGGATCCTGAAGCTACTGAACCCTGAAGGGTATCTCCCAACTCCTTTAGGAGATCCCTTTGAAGCCTAGCAAAATGGGACAGGTAAATCAGTGATCGTAAGGTAAATGCCGCTGAAGAAAAGGTACGCTTTCCATACCTATCCATCATCCTAGACTCTTTATTAGGAGGATGGATATTTGAGGAAGTCTCTGATAGCTCCTTTTTTGTGGCTGCTGCTACCACCATAGCATTAACAGCTACTCCATAAGTTAGAAATGAGTTGACTTCTGGAGTGGTGATAAATTTGTTTGGCCTCCTCTGGACAGGCTCCACTGTGTCCGGAGAGGTCCAGGCTTTGCAAGATATGACCCCTAACAGTTGGTCATATGGCGGTCTCACCCAGGAAGTGGAAGGTCAGGAACCAAAAGACTCAAGGTACAACTGATTCATCCTCAGTAGGGTTAGAGGTCTTCCAGTCACCCCACTGTCTAAGGATTTCAAGGATGTCTGCAAAAGAGACATCCTCAGAGGGGGATCTTCACCCTTCTGATGCATCCAAATCAGTGTCAGAAGTGACAGACTCGGGTGAGTCAATGTGCTTCCGCTTACAAAGTCCCTTCTGAGGGACCTCTCCAGTGGGGTAATCTGGAGAGGTCTCAGAAGAGGGGACATCTCCGGTGGGGGCTCCTTGGGGCTCTGGTTCCCTACGCTTAGGGGCAGGTGGTGGAGAAGAGGTTGCTGCCAGCTGCTGGAGAGACATCGGGTCCAATGGCAGGGCTTTAGCACTAGACAAAGCTTTCTCTAGCACCTCGAAAGCCTTACCACCCCACTCTGAAGAAGAACTCTGCTCCGAGGAAATGGAAGGTTGACTCCAAGCAGGAGGGGCAGGCTCCCAAATGGACTTGGGAGCAGAGCTGACATGAGATGAAGCACTGAGAAGGAGGGTCAGTTCCAAAGAAAACACGGAGTGACTATCCCTCTCGGAGTCAACCAGAGAGCTTCAGCTCTCAGACCCCTCGATGAGGATATAGAGTTATCATTTCCAAGAAAGCAGGAAGAATTCTCGGAACCAAAGATTCCAGCACTAAAGGACCCAAAACATTAGACTCCAAGAGTGAAGCAGTTGGAGGAGGAACAATAGACTGAAGATGGGATGGCTCCAAAGCCTTTGGGTCTGGAGGAGCTAAATTTTTTGCCAGCACCAGGTCACAGAGCAGCCTCTTCACCACCCACTCTACATCCTCATCAGAAAGTGTTCTGGAGGAACGGGTGGAGATAGATGGAGATCTCCTCCTTTCCAAAATTGGAGATCTTAAGGTTGGTGAAACCAGTTCCAAAATAGGTGAGTGTCTCAACAGAGAAGATTGTCTCAGCACAGATGAAACAGACAGCACAGAGACTGAAGAAGCAGAATCAGAGCCAGAACTCTTCGGCTCAGTCGCTTTTGATTTCTTAGATGGTTCCAAAGCCGGAACCGATGGAGATTTCCTTTTATGACTTTTAGGAACTGTCTGACCTTGTCCCAGCTTTTCTTGGAAGGAACTATTCATAAGACCCCTATCTATAAGTTTCCTTTTCCTTTCATTAAGAACCTTGGTGCTGAAAGCATGACAGAAGGTACAGGGTTCTTTCAAATGAGCCTCTCCAAGACAGTACACACAACTGGTGTGACTGTCAGTCAATGACATTTTTTGAGAACATTTATCACATTTTTAAAGCCAGAAGGGTGGTGTTCTTTATGTTTTCTGTCTTTATCCTTTGACATATTTCTATTGAGAAAAAATAACAATACAATAACAAAAAAAAAAGTAGTACAACTATTAAAGAGTAGAAAATATATTTTTGTTTTTTGTTTTTATATAGAAGGAGAAAAGGATTAGCACACAGGGAGAAAAGGCCCTCTAATTTAAAAGGGCAACTATGGCCCTCTAACTAAAACGTGCCGTACATTCCTTAAGAAAGGGGGACAGGGGAAGCAAACACTCACGACAATCACTCATATAATAAGGAAAAAACTATTAAATAGAAAAAGGTGAAGAGATATAGTCAAAAATATCAAAATATTTCACATAGCCAATGAGCCAAACCTTGAAGCTTTTGCTGCAAATGAAAACTGGGAAATTGCCATGGTGCATCATGGGCTAGGGGATAGCCTCGAGCCAGTAAAATCTCTTGAGCTTTAGTATCAGCCGAGTCAGAGCCAAGGATCAGCTCTGAACCCATCCAGCAAGAATTACAGTGAGATAGGACTACATAACATCCATACTTTGAAATGGCAAATGCATTAAAAATAATAAATAAAACACATTGCATCCACATCCTGCAACTTCCTATCTGCAAACAACCACAGAGCTTTCACTGAAACTAGGGCTGCTTATTTCCCCAGAATGACAGCTCTCCCTAATTAAGTCTAATGGTATACAGTCTACCAGGATCTGGACTATCTGAAATAAATTAAATTATTTTTGTCTTGTTTCAAAAGAAACGCCTAAACAGATTCTGTTCCAAGAATTCTTACAGGTAGACCAAGAGAAAAGATGGATTTCCACCCTGTCCACTAATATACAGAGTCATTATCAAGATTCAGAGGGACTTGGTGAGCTAGAAGGGAAAAATGTAACAAACATGAGTAGTTTCTGAAGAAATGTATAAAAATATTTGGTATGGAAGATGTGAAATCAGTAGTAGGAACTCTTGACAGAATTTACATATCATTCCAAAAAGTGGAAAACTGGACTAGACTACACAGAAATTATATATCATATGACTGTGTGCATTGAACTGAAAGCCTTGACATACATTCAGTAACTATTTCTGATCATGCACCAATAAAAACTAAGATATAAATGCAGGGTAATGAAGTAAAAATAAGTCACCAGCATTTCCCACTTACCTGTCAAAAAGAAAGGAAATTAAGGAGTGGGTAGTGGAAATTATTCTAGAGTTATAGCTAGCCAGTGGGCTAAAATTAAAATGGAGTTTAAAAATAGGGTAGAAATAAAATAAAAAGAGATATTTAGAGGTTATGACAAAGGTTAAAATATTGCAGGATAAGGGGAAGCTCACAGAACAAGAAGACATGCAAATGCAGAGTGCTAATGAGAAAATAAGGGAGTATCTGAATAATATGTATGAATTTAGAAAAATTGCTGTTAAACAACTATTTTTTGAGGGAAACTCCAAAGCAAACAAAATTTTAACATGATGACTTAGGCAACAGAAAGTAGAAAGGGTTGTCGCCAAACTTAGCCTATAACAAGAAAAATAACCAGAGTTCCTGTAGAGGTAGAGATATTCAGAAAATCTTATGAAAATTTACATAAAGCAGAGATATATGTGGAAATCAAGAAAGAGCATAAATAGAAACATTTATGGAACACTTAAGTACGCCAAGGATAGAGGTAGGTGAAGCTCAGCAATTAATAAAGTAGGAGGAGATAAGATAAAAATGGTTATTTTTATAATCAATCTGTAGGAAAGTCTCCAGGAGCAGATGATATTCCTGGGAACTTAGGATGGAAGAAAGTGATAATGGTCTGGAAGGTTTTGTTTAATCTTCTTCTTCTTTCAGCTGCTCCCGTTAGGGGTCGCCACAGCAGTTTTGTTTAATACTATTTTAAAAGAAGGGGAAGCACCAACATCTTTTTTTTTAAACAAGAAACATCTTTACTAAATTATCACGTATGACATAGGCAATCTTACATTTACATAAATGAAGATAAACCATACCTACACAGTTTCATTTGCAAATATTATACATTATAAATCATGCTGACACAACTGTAGCTGCAAACATTATACATCACTTTATAATATATCCAGTCACTGTAAGTCAAATGCTACATAGCTTATTCAAATCCTGCCTTCTTTTAAACCTTGTTCCTCTTCTACATGTATTGATTCCACAATTCCCATTTTTTGCAATGTAATTTGTTCCTACCCTTTTCTAAAGATCCCAGTTCCAGTTGTTTTATCTCTGTTACTATATTCACTGCTTCTAGTACAGTTGGTTTAGACTTTGATTTCCATTTTCTAGTAATTGCTTTTTTGACAGCCATCATAATTAGACTCACCAAGTCCTTACTATATCTAGGCAATTCTGATTCTGTATCATAGCTCAAAAATATAATTTCCTTAGTTACACCAAATTACTCACCCAGTATACATGACAGAGCAGTCTGCAGGAAATCTTTATAGTCTATCAACTCCTTACATTCCTAGAAAATGTGTTCCCAGTTACATCCAACATTTGCTGTCTACCTGATGAAAAATTCTTTAGCGTCTACCTGGGGTATAAAAATACCTATGCAAACACTTCCAAGTAAAGATCCTAAATATTCGAGACTTTGTTCCATATTCGGGAGACATATATATATCACCCATTGTTTCATTGTGAATTGATTATCCAATCTCTCTTCCCAATCCATTCTAAATTCCTCTGACTGATTTTAATAGGTATTGTGCAGAATTTTATATGCTATACTAATTATTCCTTTTTTAACAGCAACTTCTGTTCTAGAGTCTACTAAGAACTCTATCAATGCTGGTCTTCATTTAAGAGCCCCCCCATTTCTTTCTCTTTGCTTATACTCTGATATCATTCCTTGATAGGGAAGGCAATCTCTAACCTGCAGTCCAAATATTTTCTTGGACTCTTCCCATTCTATTACCTTTCCCTCTCTAGTTATTTGCTCCCAATACCTTGGCTCCTTTGCCAGTTTTCACCAATAAATTCCAACCCCCTCATGCCTATTGTCTGTACCTCTAATTGCCTCTGCAAAATCTCCTTTCTCCATCCTTGTGTTGGCTTAGTTCTTAGAATACTTTCTGCTACTTTATGAATATAATATTCTGTATGGTTATTCTCCTTAAAGGTCTGCATCCAAAATCCCAGTCTCTCCTTGATTCTTGAACTTCCCCCTGTTTCATCATCATCATCTCTTTCCACTTTGAATTATAGTTTTCTGCTTGTGCTACATATAGCAGCCTTAACTGTGTTGCTCTGAAATACCCCTTCAACTCGAGTAATTCCAATCCACCTTGTTCTATTGGAAGAATAAGCTTATCCCACTTGACTCTTGCTGTCTTCCCCTCCCAGATAAAATCCTTCAGCTCTTTATAAATTGCTTACCACAACTTCTCCTATGGTTCATAAAATTATAAAATGGACTAAAAACATTATAACTGCTTGTAACTTACTATTAATAGCCATATAACAGACCTTCCATTTTCTCAGTTTTTGTATTATCTTTTGTTTAGTTTCTTCCCACATAGCCTTAGCTGCCACACCAGAATCATTTAATCCATATTCCTAAATACTTCATTGTATCATGTTCCCATAAATATGGATATTGTTGAACAAATTTGCAGCTATTGCCTTTGTTTTAGCTTCATTCATTTTGTATCCCAAAAATATTTGAAACTGTCTCAATATGTTTCATAACACTGCAATGTCCCCTTCTGGTTTTGTCAGGTATAAAATAATATCATCTTTTCTTGACTACCATACCAATTATACCCATGAATTTCTGACTCCCTTATCTTCTTTGCTAATGGTTCTAAATATAATGCAAATAACAAAGGGAAGAGAAAACACCCCTGCCTGGCTCCTCTGCTCAAGCAGAAATTATCAGAGAGGACCCCACCCATTTTAAATTTTGCCTCTGATCCCTCATATATACTCCTAATCAACTTTAGAATTTTATCAGCAAATATAAATGCTTTCATTGCTTTACTCATAAAGTCCCAGCCTATTCTGTCAAATGATTTCTCTGCATCTAGATCCGCCAACAGTGGTATTTTCTTATATTCTGCTTCCCTCAGGATCATCAGCGTTCTGTTAATGTTGTCAAATGTTTGCCTCCCTTCCACAAAACCATATTGATCCATATCTATCAATTATGGCATTACCTTTGCCATTCTTTTAGCCATTATAAACATGAACACTTTATAATCATGGTTTAGTATTGAAATGGGCCTGTATGAAGCTGGATCTAATGGATCTTTACCCCCTTTGGACATTACAGCTACAACTGCTTTCTTCCATGATGTTGGTACTTCTCCTCCTCCTCCTCTTAAAATACTGTTAAACAAAACCTTCCAGATCTTTATCAGTTTTTCCCTCCTAGCGTCCAAACTTCAACAGGAATACCATCTATTCCTGGAGACTTTCCTGTAGATTGGTTGTACATCACCATTTTTATCTCATCTTCTCCTATCCTGTTAGTAATTAAGCCTCCTCTATCGCTAACATTGGCATATTTAATTCTTCCATAAACATTTTCATTTGTACCTTTTCTTTATTTCCATATTTCTCTGCTTTATACAGACTTTCCTAGAATTTCTGAAATATTTCTAATACATCTACAGGATCCTTTGTTATCTTGCTTGTTATCGACTCCCTAAGCTTGGTGACAACCGTTTCTACTTTCTGTTGCCTGAGTCATTGTGCTAAACATTTTTGTGCTCTAGCGTTTTTATCAAACAAGAGTTGGTTAACACTATTCTTTCTAAACTCATGCATATTATTGAGGTAATCCATTATTTTCATTTTAGGATTCTGCAGTTGCATCTCTTCTTGTTGTGTGAGATTCCCCCTATTTTGCAATACTTTAAGATTTGTCAGTCCCTCTAAATAATTCTTGTTACTTGTTAACCATATCTCCCTTTATTTTATTCCCACCCTATTTTAAACTCCACTTTAATGTTATCCAACTCACTAGATATACTTTTAGAATAAATTTATGTCTTCTCTAATAGTTCCTGAATAATTTCCAGTACCCATTCCTTAAATTCCTCCCTTTTCAACAGCTAGGTGGGAAAGTGCCAGTGTCTCATTTTTATTTCATTACACACTGTTTTTATTTTAGTTATTATTGGCACACAATCTAAAATAGTTTTTGGGTGCATATCAAGACCTTCAACTAAAAGCACATGTTCCTCTGAACTGTAAATTCTGTCTAGCCTAGCCCAGTTTTTGTATCCTGGGGAATAATATGTAAATGCACTCCAAATTCCTAGTACTGAATTCACATCTTCCATACCAAATATTTTAATATATTTCTTTAAAAATGTACCCTCCTTTGTTATATTTTCCATTCTGGGCCCCCAGACACATCTTCACATTTGCAAATCAAATTCCAGTCCCCACCTATAAATAATATTCCTCACTGAAAGTTGATTATTTCCCCCAGAATTTTCTTAAGCTCCATTATAGCAATTTTCTGTGGAATATAAATACATGCCAGTGTAATCCTCCTCCCTTGCCACTAGCACCTTAGTACTACAAATCTACCATTATTGTCTTTTTTATCCTCTTCTATCACTATTGGAGCTCCTCTTACAATTAATATAAGTACTCTTCTCTCCTTTTCCCCTGGTATTCTGATGAATAACCATCCTGAAAAACTTTCTTTATCAAATTCACATGTTCAGTTCTTTCCAAGTTTGTCTCCTGTAGCATAACTATTTGTAATCTAGATTTTTTTAATATAGTTCACTACTCTTTCTTTTTTTTTTTTGTATTTATCTGTGAGACCATTAACATTTAAAAACATTATAGAAGATATATTCTTGAAAAATTATTATTCCTGTGATGTCCCCCCTCTAGACCAGTAATCAAACAGTCTCAATCCTCACCACTGATACTGGTGAGGGACATTCACTTGGAAGAAAAATCGATGCACACAATATTTACAGATGCAGCTCTCTGCACCAAGCACAATTTCCCTTAAGAACACACAGAGAACACACTCCTGTCCTGGGACTGGGTTTCTCTCTCTCTCTCTCTCCAGGCCCCAAATAAGACTACTCACTGACACAGCTATAGAGTTGAGTCCTCAGCCAAGTGTTCCAAACCAAATCCTCCACCACCATCTCTGTGAAACCAGTGCTGTGTGCCCCTGCTCCAATTAGCTGACAAACACACACTATTTGAGATTTGATTTTTACACACATACACACACACACACACACACACACACACACACACACACACACACACCTGGAAAAGGCAAGCACAGATTTACCAGCTCTGCTCCCTCTGCCCAGACTATAAGGAAAATACTGCCACCAGAACACTCCAAAGCCAGCTACTCTAAGGCTCTTACTAGGGTACCGAATTATACTGAGTAAAATTAATACTAATACAAATGGTAGTGTTTGACCAATGCAGTAAGGCTTTCAGGAGGGGCCACAGTGTCACCAAAGAAATGTAAGTACTCTCAAAAATTTAAATATTTTCTAAAAGACCAGACACAATGAAAAGTTCAAATATATTTAATAATAAATAATAAAAGAACATGAAAATACTAAATATTTATTTACAATAAACACCAGAGTTTCAGTCACAGGAAATATTAAAAATAACACCAATGGGCGTGGCCAAGATGTCAGAGTGAGTGCAGTAGTTTTTTGTTGCTCTGTTCATGAGATTTATTTCTGACAGGAATTAATTTAAAAAATGTTTGAAATATCTTGGAAAAACTGCCTATAAATATTCATTTCACTATTATGGAATATCAGAAGAAGAAAAAATAATAATCTTCAGTGAAATTCTTCACAAAAATCCTGTCAGAACATCAATTGCTGTATACAGATACTTGAAATATGAGTCATTCAAAGTCATCTGCTCCAGATAGTTCTATGAAGAAAGAACTACAGACTATAATTACAAGTATACAAGATCTCTCTACAAAAATGGATAACCTAGAAAACATCATGGAAAACATGAAAAAAGAAAGTAAAAACAAATTCAAGAATTAAAGGAAATTATTTCAAAGCACTCAGATCAAATAACCAGTATAGAAGAATCTCTAAATGAAATAGACGGGAAACAGATGGAGAATGACAATCAAATAAATTTCCTTTTGAAGCAAAATAATTCACTATTAGAAAAGGTGGATAATCTAGAATCAAGGTCAAGAAGAAATAATATTAGAATTTATGGAGTTCCTGAAAAGACAGAAGGGAATAACATGATTCTACTAAACCTGCCAGAGTATATAGAGAAACAGCTAGATGGAGACCACCACGATGTAAAAACAAAGTTGATTTATTTATATAACAAGCGCTTTCACGTGCATCCAAGGCACGCTTCCTCAGGTTTATACAACTTCATTACAATAAGTAGCTTTTATATGCTACCAAATCATTCATCAAGCAATCTAATTCAATTAACCAATAAAAACATTTATCAATTAAGCTTGCTAAAAACTAATACAATGAGGTATAGCAATTTGAAAACAGAAATAAATGAAATAAAGATATATATATATATTCAGTTCCTTAGAACATGAAGCAATATTATCAAATTTTAATCTAGCATATAATAAATTATGATGCCTAGGACCTCTTAAAAAATAAATCATAAAAATATATAAAAAAGGAATAATACAAAGCCTGTCTAAAATAAACTTATATATTATCAAATATATTTATATATATATATATATATATATATATATATATATATATATATATATATATATATATATACATAAAAATATATTACTTTCCATCATTTCAAAAACTAGTATTAAATATATTATATTTTTAATCACGTGCAGTTAAAATAGGTTTAATACTAATATATTGATTTAAACCTGGTTCAATATGTGCCATCAGTCACCAAATCCATTTTAATTCCACAGTTTCTAAATAATTCATCCTGCCTCCTCCTCTCTTATTAAGGCCTATCGCTTGTATAACTCTAAACCTAAAACTGTGATTGGGTTGAATGGCAACATGTTTGGCTAGAGCATTATTCAGATTTAGCCTCCTGATGTCATATATATGGTTATATACTCGATCTCTTAGCCTTCTTGTAGTCATGCCCACATACAATGCTGGGCATTGTGTACATGTTGCTAAATAGACAAGATTAGTAGTTTCACAAGTGGCATAAAAATTAGGTCTATAGATGTAATTAATAGAGGGATGGACAAACTGATCATCACTAGCTATGTATTTACACATGTTGCATTTATTGCATGGAAATGTACCATATCTTAAAATTCGCTTATCTATACTACTAATTAATGGACCAACTTTATCAATGCACAGGAGCCTTTTTAGATTCTTACTGTTCTTATACCTAAAACTAGGTGTTGTCCCTATTAGTCTATGGCATCTGCTATCTACAAGTAAAATATTCCAGTTTTTCCTAATAATGTCAGTTACATAAGTTATATCACTAGTATATCTTGTAGTGAAGGATATCTTATTTAGGTCATAATGTGTCCCATGTTTATATGTAATCTTAGGGTGTCTTCAGACAACAGAAGCCTCTGTATTCATATGCATGTCATTCATATCAGAGCAATTTTGCTTACCTAGTGAGACATTATAGCCTCTCTCTCGAAATAACACCCTTAGATGACCAATCTGTAAGTCCCTATCACTATCATCTCTACATAAGCTGGAAATTCTCTTACTTGATACTGTGAAATTCTTCACAAAAATCCTGTCAGAACATCAATTGCTGTATACAGATACTTGAAATATGAGTCATTCAAAGTCATCTGCTCCAGATAGTTCTATGAAGAAAGAACTACAGACTATAATTACAAGTATACAAGATCTCTCTACAAAAATGGATAACCTAGAAAACATCATGGAAAACATGAAAAAAGAAAGTAAAAAACAAATTCAAGAATTAAAGGAAATTATTTCAAAGCACTCAGATCAAATAACCAGTATAGAAGAATCTCTAAATGAAATAGACGGGAAACAGGTGGAGAATGACAATCAAACAAATTTCCTTTTGAAGCAAAATAATTCACTATTAGAAAAGGTGGATAATCTAGAATCAAGGTCAAGAAGAAATAATATTAGAATTTATGGAGTTCCTGAAAAGACAGAAGGGAATAACATGATTCTACTAAACCTGCCAGAGTCATTTTCTTATGGAATCGAAAGGGCGCATAGATCTTTGTCAAACCCTTCTATATCTAAAAACTTAACTTCAACAAGATCTATCATAGTTAAGTTTTTATCAACACAGGATAAAGATTTGGTGTTAAAGACTGCCTGGTCGATGGGTCCTATTCAGGAAAATGGAAAAGTCATTAGATTTGATAATGATTATACATCTGTGACAATAATAAAGAGAAAAGCCTGTGTTCCTCTCATTAAAGATCTAAAAAAAAGCTGAAATAAAAGCTCAAATACTCTTCCCTGCTAGATTGAAAATCACAATTCCAGATGGTCAGAAAATCTTTAATAACATCGAAGAGGCAACAGAATTTGTCAAAAAACATAACCTACTAGACAAAATTGAAGATATGGAACTCTCTACCCCAAGCCTAAAGAGACAAGTTACAAATGGTAAAACAACAGCGAATGATAAATCAACAAAAAAACTTAAAGGGAAATAAAATACTAACTTCTAATTTCCAGCTGTGTTTTCCCATGGTAATATGTCCAATACTACAAGCTATTAGGTAAGATTTTACATTACCATATTCATAACTATAAATATTTAATACTTCTTTCTTATTTCTAATAACAATTCTCACTAGTTACTTGTGATAGCTTTCCAACTTCTTCTTTCTTCTTTATGTAACACTATCTCCTTTACAGATTATAGTATAAACAATAATTAAAGGGCTCATAAATTATAAATATCGACAGAGCTTTATAAGATTGTGACATATCTAATTTTAATTAATAATGTGTTGAGTATTGCTCGTTTGGGATTGGATTAGTATTTGGAACAGCTTGTGTGTTTTTATTGCATTGCCTGCCATTTAAAATGGAATTGTAATGTTCCTAGATGTTGAAAGGGGTACTGCCAGCTTTGCGCTGCTTATTAGTGACTTTTGTTGCCCTTGGCTTGTTTAATCAACAAGCGTAACATATTTTTATTATAAATATCTTGTGTAGACATGTTTGAGCAATGCTGGCACTTTGTAGTCACTTGCGAAGTGTAATTTTAATGTTATAGTGTAAATAGCATTGTGTTACCCTGCTTAACTTGTTTTTTACATGCCTTTAACGCTTCTCGAGTGTACGACAGTTAAGAAAAGCTTGAAAATACCTGAAAATCATTATGTTCACCTTGAGAATGCAATAGTTTGTCAAGCTTCATGAGAAGCAAGTCACGAGCTATGTATTAAATCCTTGTTTTTGAGCCTGGCGCTCGCTACAGAAGCATTTAATGATGATGTAATGTCATCTGAGTCCGTGGTATTAGCACAAAGCGGCGACAGAGGGAAAAAAAGTAACAAGGAAGTTATTACTGACTGAAGGTTTTGAATGCTTTCAAAGCATTCTTTGGACTATAAGTTTGCTCCTTGCAGTAAAATAATAAAATATTACATGCTTCTTATCTCAGAAACAAGATCTTGTCATATACATGTAGTGAACTGTTATAGTTACAGTCTAGTTAATTTGCAAAATACAGTCATTACAGATGACTTCAGAATGTTTTATTTTTGGCTGGTTTAAATTAAAATTTTACTGATATTGTGATATGCATGCTCTGTGGTAATGGAATCTATAGAAACTAACAAATCCCTAATTATAATATTGATACAATAATTAAATAATTGTGTTAATTATTCAAACTAACCCAAATGTATCTACTTAAGAGAGATCGGAAAGTGCTGGCATAAAGAATTTTTACAAGCTGTAGACAGCTAATCAAAGAGCAATGTGAGTAAGATAATATAATAAAAGAGAAGTGGGTGAACATACTACTCTTTGATGTTTTGACATGCAAACAAGTAAACATGCTTATTGTCAAAATATCATATTAGATATCAACATATAGTCAATAGATAACATAAGTGCTCTATGTTTATGTACTTGTTAAACAGAAGGGATATTAATAACAGTGTAAGCTTGGAATGAATGCATTTCTGAAATACTAAAGCTTAAAAGCAATAGTAATATTAAGCGGACAGGTCGGCTGGTGCGTTCCCGGGTGGGGGGGGGACACTCTGGGGCTTCGGGTGCTTGCTGGGGGGACACCTCTCGATAGAAGATAGGTTTATTATAGGCCTGTTTCTTGTCGGGGGTGTTTTTTTTTTCTGGCGGGTGTTTGAGGTTTTGGAGTGTTTTCCTTCGTCCGGGGGCGTGTTTGTGGATTTGTTTGTTTGGTGTTCAGTTACTTCAGTTTGTTGAATAGTAATATTACACTGATAGAGTAATAATGAAATAAATGAGATAAAATAATGATTGCAAATTACATTCAATATACTTGAAACACCAAACATCATAACAGCATAAAGAGTCATCCACAAATTATAAACAGTTAAAAAGAGAATGGGATGGGGAAAATATGGAAACGCGGACAGGGTGAGCATACAGTTACTTTTATGTTATATGTTGATATATAAACAAGTAAAAACTTGTTTTGTCGAGATGTCATGCATAGATGTCATCATATAATTAACAGCTTTCATAAGTAATGTTGTTTTCATTACTTGCTAAATTGAATAGATAGTAATTCTAATGTAAATTTGGAATGAATGCACCTCTGAAGTATTAAGGTTTGAAAGCAATAGTAGTAGTAGACTAATGAAACAGCAGGGGATAAATGAGATAAAAGATGATTGTAAAATATGCTTATTACACTAAATATATTTGAAATTTCAAATATCATAACAACATAACATGGAATGCTCATCACGTTTGCTTAAACAACTTACATATGGAATATAAATAACATGTATAAAGACAACAGTTGAGAGGATGGTGAGTAAGAAAGAAAATAAAAATAAAGGTTACTAAACCTTAAATTTAGGAACATATTAATACAAAACATTAACTAAATAAAATAATAGCTTTATTTCCTTCAGCTTAATGAGAATTTTGAGCCTTTAGACTGCTTATGAAGTTATATCTATGTATGTTGATTTATGAGAGCAGAACCTTATTAATATAATGCAGGAACAAATGTTAAACATAAATATTTACTACATAACTAGCCATTATTTGCAGCTTATAAACATTTTATAATTTGTTATGTGTTTTAAGATATTTTGGCACTTTAAATGCCAATATAGGGTATTGTTAATATTGAACATAAATATCTGTATACTTAATTATTAAGTGCAGAAGCAACAATGTAAAGGTTGGCTGGTTGTAGGGATGTTTGTGGTGGAGGCTAAGATGATGTTATCATCAAGCCAGGAATTTAGATTTCCATGTTTTGTTTTGTATATAGTTATGTATGTTAAAATTTGTTATTCAATTCCATTTATCTGCTCATAACTAAATTCAATGGAAGTATTTGTACTATTTTGAATGTTCTCTTATAAGTGTATGTCTTTAAACGTCAATAATCCTTTCAAAAGAGGAAGTATAGTTAAATACTTGAAACGGAATAAAGTAGATATAGGGTTTTTACAGGAAACACACATTGTTAATAAGGACCTAGACAGATTATCTTTTAACGGTTATATGATTCTTGCAGAGTCTCATTATCAAACTAAGAGAAGAGGCACGATGATACTATGGAGAAAAACATTACCAATACCTAAAATCATTGATACCTATGCAGATAAGAATGGCATGCTATGCTTAGTAGTTTTAGAGATAAACAAAATATATGTAACATTAGTAAACTCTTACTGGATACCTGGTTTTGGAGCAATTACAGCAATTAAACAGCTGGAGTTAATAATTTCCAAATCCAAAGTTGAAATAATACATGCTGGAGACTTTAATTGTCTCCTTTCTGATAAAGATACTACAAAAAGAGATAATTTTAAAGCATCTTCTGCAGCAAAAAAGTTAAAGAATTTCATTAATATATTAGATCTTAGAGATATTTATGCTCTAAAAGAAGCTCACTCATTAGAATACACTCACTATTCATATAGGTATGGTACACAAACAACAATTGATAAAGTACTAGTTACAAATAATATATTTCACAAGATTTAAGAAGTCTTAATTAGCTTGTGCCCATTGTCAGACCATAATGCCTTATTTTTTAAGCTTAATATCATGCCTAAAGACTTAATAACTTGGCAAAGATTACCTGTCTATATAACTACATTAAAAGGATTTAAAGAGTGGCTCCTTAATGAAATAAAACTTTTTCTAGATATTAATAATAACAATGAGACTTCAAAGGTCATACTTTGGGATTCACTAAAATCTTACTTATATGGTAAGATCAAAAATTGGTATCTAATCAAAAGAAAACAATGGGAAAATGAGCTAACGCAACTACAAATAAATATAGATAAAATAAGGAAAAGTTTAAGTACCAAAGACATAAGAACAAATTCTGAGCTAAAAACATTAAACAATAGATACGCAGAAATTCTAAATCACAAAGTGAAAATAAATCTAGAAAAATTAAGAATTTAATCCTATTCAGTGAACCCCAAACACATACACAGATTGGCAGTCAAAGCAAAACATCTAGCTGGCCTTAACCATATAAAAGAAATAATTGACAATAAAGGAATTAAAACAAAACATGTTACGGAGCACAAATAAATTTTGGAGGTCTTTAAAGTACATTATGAGAGGTTAAGCATTACAAATGTTGATTCGGTAAACAGTGCACTTACAAATAATTTTCTGGAAGAAAATATTAACAAAAAAGTAACAAAAGAACAAAATACTAATTTGCTTAAGCCAATAACATTAAAATAAATTAAAGAATGTATTCTGGACCTTAAAAGCAATAAGGCACCTGGATTACATGGAATTATTGGAGAGATATATAAATTGTTCCCAGAAGATACTTTAAAGATTTTGCAGGTAGCTTATGAAGAATTTAGAAAAAATAAAAGCATTTTTCCATCATGGAAATATGCTATGTAATGTCTCCCATTCTAAAACAAGACAAAGATCCTAAGCTAGTGACATCATATCGACCTATATCTCTACTAAATGTAGATTATAAAATCTACACCTCAATACTTACTAAAAGATTAAATCAATTCATTCCGAGAATAATAGAAAATGATCAAGCAGGTTTTATTTTGAATAGAAAAGTTCAAGACAATATCATTAGGCTTTTAACCCTGATAGATGTTGCAAATAAGAAAAAAAAGGAATTATCAATAATTAGTTTAGATATTGAAAAAGCATTTGACTCTCTATCTTGGACATATTTATTTAACGTATTAAAAACTTTTAATTTCTCCAATGATTTCATAGAACTAATAAATACCTTATACAAAAATTCTGTGTCATATATTAAAATCGGGACATTCTTATCTAACAAAATTCAAATACTAAAAGGAACTAAACAAGGCTGCCCATTATTGCCTCTGTTATTTGCATTATCAGTAGAGCCATTTGCAAACTACATAAGAAAAAATGATAACATAAACAGTTTCACTCAATTCAAATTATTCTTCAAAAGTACAGTTATTTGCTGACGATATAATACTGACCATAGGTAATTTAAACTCTTCAATAAGGCATACTGCAGATGCTATAGAACTTTTTGAGAAATGTTCTGGCCTAAAGTTCAATAATAATAAATCTGAAACATTATTAATAAATAGTAAAGTAAGTTCAGAATGGAGAAAATATAATAACTTTAACTGGGGAAATGAGTATATTAAATATCTAGGTGTGTATATAAAGCCTAGTTGGAAAGAAACAATACAAGTTAACTATAGAAATCTATTGGATAAAGTCAAAGAATATATAGACAAGTTGAATAAAATGTTCTTTACTTTTGAAGAAAAACTAATACTAATAAAGTTGTGTATTCTTCCTAAAGTTTTGTATTTGTTTCAATCTATAATTATTAGCCCTCCAAAAAAAATAATAAAACAATTAAATTCACTTTTAATTAAGTTTTTATGGTACCCACAAAAACCCAGAATAAAATATGATTGGCACAATAGAGATTGGGGAAAAGGTGGAATCACATTCCCGAATTTAGAACTATATGCTGATTCAGTTACAATTCATATCATAAGTAAGTGGTTAAATAATAAGTATACATCAAATTGGAAAGATTTGCATACAACATTTTATTATCTAATATAGATGAAAAAATAAACAATGACTTTTTTACTGAAAATAATATACTGTTTTTAACAGTGAAAGATTCAGTATATAAAGAAAGCAGAAATGAGAAGCTACCATATTGCATTAGTTATATACTAAACAATTTTAAGAAAATTATAAACACACATTGCATAACAAGACATTTCTCAATATTAATGTTCCCAATAGCATTCACAAACAATTGCTTAGATTCTTTCAATATAAACAAAATAATAGAAATGAAAAGCAATGGGTTAAATTACTGGCACCAATTCCTTAGTATAAATAATATTCTTGACACTACAAGTCTCTTAGCAAGATACAACGTAAATCAAGATAATTGGCTAAATATTCAGATCTTCAGAGAATATCTAATAAAGAAATTTAAAACAAGTCGTGTCATATACTTCACCTCAGCCTAAAATAATTTTACTTTTGTGTGAATTAAATTATTTACAATTTAGCATGGGGTTTTCTTTATCTAAGATTTATAAGACATTGAGGGCTAACTTAAAACAGCATGATGGTTCTCTATGGAGTTTTATAGAAAATACTAACAAATTTAGCTTCTCTGATAATGACAAATTATTAACACTCAGGTCGATAAATCATACATCATCTTTATATTGGAAAATATTTACATGGAAATTTATACACAGAAGTTATTTTACTCTGCAGAAAATTGCAACAATATTGAATAAAACTAGTCATAATTGTTGGGGATGTGATGAGAGTCTCTGTGCAGATTGGATACATATGTGCCTTGAATGTAAAATGATTGTTCCTTTTTGGCTGAAATTTAGAGATTTTACAAAGGCATTGTGGACAGACAAATGCATAATTACAGATACACTTTTATTACTCAATGCCCCAATACCAGATTGTATACCAAAGTCACAAATACATCTTTTATGGTCCATCTTGGCAATAGCAAGGAAAGTTATTACTTCAAATTGGAAAAGTAAAGTGACTGTCTCTTTTACTGAGTTTATACTATTGGCCAAGACAGTATGTAACAGGGAACTTGAAACTCTTAACTATAGAACAACAAGAATGACCCACAGAAAGTTATCTTGGTTGAAATTAAAAAAAAATATTAGACAGAATGTAATATGTTGAACAAAGCTGTTTTAGTTATGAGAATTTTGTATATAATTGTGCATAGTTGAGTATTTAATGTCATGTTAATGAATAATTATCTGTATAATGTAATAATTTCTTGATCTATGAAAATCAATAAAACAGTGTTATATATAAAAATAACACCAATCGAAAGAGTCACAAAAATACAGAAAAACAATACTTAACTAATCTCACTATATTTTCCTGACTGATCTAAAAAATACTGTCCCCTAATTCACTCACTACGGCAAGGCAAGACAATATAGGTGAGTGGTCCTTCTTTGTCAGATTTCAAAAACAGACTGAAACTTTTGCCTCATCTAGTATTAAAGCATAATTTTAGTGCTGGATTTCATAATGACATCACATACATCTGGTCATCTGACTTCTGGTTCCAACACTACCCCCTTTATTAGAAAGTGAACCAGAATCTAGCACATATGTGTCATGATTCATGCACATAGAGCTTTGCTAACATGTGTTATGCCATCTGGAAGCTATAAAATCATTTCAAAAACTTCCACCCTTCCAGGGTAGCAATTAGTTCATCCATAGGGACAATACAGTAGGATTCCTAGTCCTGGTTTTCCCAGACATTTTGTCTCTGACTACAGTCAGAACTGTAAGATAAAATCTTTATGGCCTAAACCAGGTGATTTAATTTCAAACTATTTTTCAAAGTTAGCTGGACTGAGATTAACCTATTATCTCCCAGTATCCTCTGTTACAATATATTTATTTCAACAGTTGCAATACAGTCTGACATACAGGTGTATTTCTTTTCTGTCCAGCAGAACCCATTTTTGTTACATTTTTAACACAAGCAGCTTTACAAATAAATTTTTTCAACACAAGCATCTGTACAAATCAGCTTGATATACAAATGACATACAACTCTTTGCAAAACTCCAGCTAACTATGCTGGCATATCTTACACATCCACTGTCTTACTTCTCCTTGCATAGCTGGCAATATCTCAAATTGTCAAAATTCCCACCTTTTATGTATAATAGTGTTTTTGTTAAATGTATAGTTCCAGCTTTTGTGTTACAAGCATGTACTGTTTGGCAGGTTAATATTTTATACAGTTTCTTGTCATCTCCATTTGAGTCTATGTCACATCTTACAGAACTTTTTATTTTATGAAAAACTCTCAAACAAAAATACAAACACACCCCAATACCCCCCTAAAACCTGGTAACTTAATAATAACAGATAAAATTATGTACATATTCAAATATTGGAGTTTTACCTTCTTAATACGAACAAATGTTCCAAACTGACAGCCACACAAATACACTTGAGATAACCTAAATGAAAGGTTATCCATGCTAAGATGCACTGTACAGCCTGTTGTTCTATTAAGTGCTGACTGACTTTGTCTTATCTTTATAGCTCTTTCAGCTGGGAAAACATTTAAATGCGTTCAGAAAACATTTTCCAAGCCATTTCTCTTTATCAGATTGTCAACTAGAGACATGAGAAACTAGACACAAAACTGTTTACCAGAAAAAAAGCCTTATAATATTCAATATTCTTTTTCATTTACTTGTTTTCTCTTAAAACTTGTCACTAGATTAAGCTAATGGCCTTAACCTAGTTAGTACCCTATGCAAGAATAAGAAAAACGCACAATTTTTTCTTTTCTCATGCTCGTTTAACCAGATCTTTTTTTACATTTCAGTGCATGAATTACTTAAAACTGAACAAGGAGAAAGAGAGAAGAAGAGAGGAAGAAAAAAAGAAAGAAAAAATGGAAGCACCTATTTACATTAGTATACTTATTACACCTAAGAATAACTGAAAAAACTTTACTTTATAACATGCAAAGAAAGTCATGCAGCATTAAAATAGTACTATTAAGAAAGAAAAATTGGCTTTACTCAATGTTAATGTTCTCCCTCCTCTTTCCCCTCCTGAGTATTTTTGTGAACATTAATGACATGAAGTAGGGCATATGCTGTAATGTCCTCTACAAGTTTAACAAAGTCCAATATTTCCAGATTTTCTTGTTCAATTTCTGTTCATCTCCATCTCCCAAACCCTGTCTCTGCTTCATTTCTAATATTCTCTTAATTTTTCTAGTCAACTCTTGTGCTTTCTCCCTTCCTCAAGCATTTTCCATTGAAACAGTGGAAAAGGTTTCACTGGCACAGTCTCTCTGTGGTCTTTATTACCAGAAAAACAAGAAGCAGAATATCATTCTGTTTCACATCTCACATTTTTGTTGAACAAACTTTTGTATTTCTTCCTTAGCACATATTTCATCAAAAAATGATTTTGTTCCTCCAAGGAAAAAAATATTTTGAAGCTGGGTACAGCAGTTTGAATCCCATGCCTGCTTCTTTAATTCCCTGAATAATGGAATACATTTTCTCCTCTTCTGCCTGGTGTACAATGAATAGTCATTCTCCAGAAATACTCTGCTGTCTCTCACATTTAGTACTTTGTCCTTCTGCCACAGTTTTGTCATAATCAATTCAATGTCTTAACCAAGTACCTGTGCAATTCTAAAGTCTCATGCAACTAAGTGTTCAGATCAAAAAGTGTTAAAATGTGTTTCTAATTATGTGCAATATTAGTCTGTCTACCTGCATGTCTGTGATGTAATAGCAAGGTGTTACATGTGTAAATGTCTGTGAAAATACTCTATATGTTGTCTGCACAGAGTCTGGAGACACGGAATTTCATTCAGTTTTTGCACTTGTGTGATTTCTGGATGACAATAAAGTTTACTTTGACTTTAACTTTTGACTTTGATTTTCTGCTGGTAAGATTGCATCTTTATTATTTAAGGTCTAGGTTGTTTTCTCATAGCATACACATGCTGTGCCTTTTCAATTAACAATTCCTGTTGTGAAATACCAGACCAGTTGCTTATTTGTACTTTCATAAAATTAATACATTATGTTCCTTCCAGCTTCTCGGGTACAGTCAAAAATGTCAGGTTTTCCCTACGTGCTCTGTCCTCTTATTGTGTTATTTTTTTTTAAACATCTCTTCTTATGCAGTCTCATTTTCAGCCAGCATTTTCTTCATTTTAACCTCTGAGTTTTGCAGTTTTATCACTTTATCTGAATATCTGTTTAAAGATTTTAACATTTTCCAGCCTTTTGATTGATATACTCCATCAGAATTTAATTTGTTTTAACCAGGTCTGTGTACAGTCACCTTATACTTTCAACTAGGTTACTGGAAGTCATGTCTGGAGCTTGCACAGCTTTTTTGCTGAGCAGCTGCAGTATTTTTCCCAGTCAGTGTGTTATTGTTGCTTTTTGTAGCTGATTTTTTTTCAGGTCCTCTGTATTTCTTTTTTCCTGGCATCCAGACAGCCCACTTACTTGCCAGTTACTGAAATTTACCAGAAATCTAGGTCCACTGGCTTTCTCTGATAAGTTTCTGTTTTCACACTGAGACAGCTAAAATTAAGCTGTAACTTAGTGTGCAGCCATCTTTGAAGTCTGGGAAGCACCAACATCTTGGAAGAAAGCTGTAGCAGCTAAAATACCTAAAGATTGTAAAGACCTATCAGACTCAACTTCATATAGGCCCATTTCAATTTTAAACCATGATTGTAAAGTTTTTATGTCTATACTAACTAATAGAATGGCAAAGCTGTTGGCAAAATTGATAGATATGGATCAGTTTGATTTTGTGGAGAGGAGGCAAACATTTGATAACATTGATAGAACAATGATGATCCAGACGGAAGCAGAATGTAAGAAAATGTTGCTGTTGTTCGAGGCTTTTGATGCAGGGAAAGCATTTGACAGAGTAAGGTAGGATTTTCTGAGTAAGGCAATGGAAGCATTTGCATTCCCTGATACAATAATAATGCTAATTAGGAGGATATATGAGGAATTGGAGGCAAGAATTACAGTGGGACATTTCCTCTCTGAGAAGGAAGGAGATGAACCAGGCAGGGGTGTCCTCTTTCCCCATTATTTACTTTATGTTTAGAGCCACTGGCAAAGAAAATAAGGGTATGATAATCAAGAAAAGTTGGCTTTATTTGCAGATGATATTATTTTGTACCCAATAAATACAGAAAAGGGCATCTCAATGTTGTTGAGCATTTTGAGACAGTTTCAAGTCTTTTTGAGATATAAAATTAATGAAGATAAAACAAGGGCTATAGCCATAAATTAGGTACCCACACATGACTTGGTTCACAATACCCATATTTATGGGGACACAGCAAGATGAAGTATTCAGCAGTATGGACTAAAAAGGCTAAACAAAAGATAATATAAAAATTAGGAAACTGGAAGTTCTTGTTTATGGATATGGATAGTGAGATACAAGCAGTGAAAATGTTTTTAGTCCCTTTAGTTTTATATACAGGTCTGGCATATCAACCAGAGGAGAAGTTGTGAACAATAATTAATAAAGAGTTGAAGGAATTTATCTGGGAGGGAAAGGAGGCAAGACTTAAGTGAGATGAACTGATTTCTACAATAGAACAAGATGGTTTAGGATTCTCTGATTTGAAGGGATATACTAGAGATACACAATTAAGGCTCATATACATAACACAAGCAGAAGGTTATAATCCAGTGTGGAAAGGGATGATGATGAAGCAGGAGGGAAATTCAAGAAATAAGGAGAGTTGGATTTTTGATTCAGATCCTTAATTAGAAAACAACAGCCATACAGAATATTATATTCATAAAGTACCAGAATGAATTCTAAGAACAAAGCCAAGATGAGAATGGAGAAAGGACATTTTTCCTATAGGGATGAATGCAAGTAGGGATACAAAAAATAGGCAAAAGAGGGCTGGAATTTATTGGATAAAACTGGCAAAGGAACCAAGGTATTGGGAGCAAATAACTAGAGAGGGAAAAGTAATAGAACGGGTTGAGGCCAAGAAGACAGTTGGACTGCAGGCTAGAATTAGTAGGGCATATAAAATATTGCATGATAATCATAAGAATCCATCAGAGGAGGTTACAAAAGATTGGAAAGAGACTGCACAAGCAACTTACAAGGGAACAATGGGAGGGCATATGCATGGCTAATAAGTGTGCAAAAAATCTAGAAGGTTTTGCATAGGACTTTTGTACCTCAAGCAGACTTCAACGGATTTTTCCTCAGATGGATGGCTAATGTTGATAGGTGTGATGGAGAAGAAAGAGGTAACTAGGAACATATGTTTTGGGAATGAAATGAGTTGGCAGATTTTAAAAATTCCCTACAGTGTACTCTGCCAAAAATATTAGGCGAGCAAATGAGAACAACTAAGGAAATGATTCTTTTGAGCTGGGACACAGGATCTGAATTGCCTATCTAGACATAGTAAGACTTTGTTAACTATAATTATTGTGACTACCAAAAGGCAATTACTAAAAAAATGGAAATCAAAGTCTATACCAACTGTATTTGAAGTACTGAATATTTTAATAGAGATAAAAGAATTGGAAGTGGGATCTTTTAAGAAGGATAGGAACAAATTATATTGAAATAAATGGAAATTGTGGGAGCAATGCATGCATAATATTCAGGGGGAGGACTGAGGTTTAAGGTAAGGTAGGGATTGAGAAATGTATGTAATGTTGAACTAATAGTTGTAAAAAGAGAACATAAGTGTTGTGTATGTAACTGGAAACATGCTGATATGGTTTGTTTTCTTTTATATTAATGCATGTTATGTCTTGAGTGATATTTCAATAAAGGTGTTAAAATAATTCCAAAGATCTGTATGGTTATTCCCCTCAGGCCCAGGCAACAGTGGTTCCCCTTCTCATAGAACTGGCCAGGGGCCACTGCCACAAACTTCCTCACAGATTTGATCTACTCACACAAGACCAAGAATATTTGATTAATTCCAGTCTCTAATAATTACAACTGACTGCCTGGATGATTCAGTTCAGATAACCTTTTAGGTACCTCTTTCATGAGGACATGGAGCAGGTACTAAAGGAGGCAAGAAAACCTGCTACTAGGAAATCATACATGGAAAATATTTTATATCTGTTGCCTAGCCAGTAACAAGGGCCCTAAATAAATTATGTACCACCTGTTTTCAAATATTTGAGTGGGTTACTACTTCTGGCCTATCATATTATAGATTTACAGATTAACAATAGGCAACCATTCTGCAGATAGATTTATAGATAAATACTAGGCAAACATTCTGCAAACTATTACAAGCCAAGCCAATTAACCTGTGGTCAGAACCAAACCCTGTAGCCTGTATCTGTGAGGTGATGACCTTATCCATTATACCAACCTTCTCACCTCTTGCAGTCATTTCAGCATGCCTGCCCATGACTCCACCCATCTTCTTTGTTTCTACTTAAACAATTCTTGAAAGGAGTTTTACACATGAGGCCACCAAGAATGAATGTGGCTCCTTCTTGGGACCTGAATTTTGTGCCGTAAAAAACTAACCATGTCTCCATTTAAAGCCACTTGTGGCAGATTTACAGTTCATTACTTGGAAAATGGTTCTTCTTCTTATTGCATCATCTGCAAAAAGAGTATCTGAGTTGTAAGCTGTCATGGTGGGTGAACCCTATCTGGTATTCCACAAGGATAGGCTTACTTTAAGGAACAAAATCCGTCATTTAAGCCCAAAGTAATCTCCAGGTTTACTTTGAATCAAGTCATCAATCTCCTGGTGCTCTACCCAGAATCTCAAAACCATAGAGAAAGGACTCTACATACCCTAGATATTGGTAGACAGCTGATAAGCTATCTATTACTTATGATGGGACTAAGGACAACCTGTCTTGAAACAAGCTGTTTATAGATGGCTTTCATCAGCCATTGCTTTTTGTTATTCCCACCACGGCAAATCTGTTCCTGGAAGTATCAAGGCACGCTCTACCAAAGCCTTATCCTTTACAATGGAATACTGGAAAGGGATAGACTCTAGAAGCATTCTAGAGGCATCTGCACAGTCCTCTGTACATACATTTACAAAGCATTGCAAACTGGATTCCTTTTTAGGTCCAGAATTAGCTTTAGGACCATTCTCAAGGGCCTCCTGGACCCTTACCCTTCTTTGTCCAAGGTTGGATGAGATTTGGTAATCAAGCCAGATAACCAAAGGCTACTGTGGCAGTGGGAATGATGAACATAATACAGTTGTATAAGAACTTACCATTTCCACATTGCTGCCACATGCATCCACCATCTTCCTTCCTTTCCTATACAGAATTGTTTTTTGCGGATGTAAAAATGCCTTTGTGTTTATATCTGATTAGAGGCTCAGGATGAGATTGCTTCTGATTTTTTTCTATGGGCAAGAAAGTCCTGAAGTCACTTCCTTGTGGCTGCTATTAATTGTTGCTGGCCAATCTGCAGCCAGAGGGAAGATGTGGGAGGAATTCAGAGACTTTGAAGCTGTTTGGTTATTGCTTGCGGTGCTTCAGTGTGAAATTTGAACATCTGCTGCTGTGGTAACTTCTTACGTAACTGTACTTTCTCCTCTGCTGTTATCAGCTGTTGGTCCAGTTATCTGTCTCACATTCCAGTAAATGTCACACCTTCTGGACAGGTTTGTTTTAAAGTTGGAAGAGCTGAATGACTCTGCAGTCAAGAAACCTCTATAAAAGACTCTTACAGTAGCCTCTTCCGTGTTTTTTATATAGCCCACTGTACTTCTGTAATCTCTCCTACACTGCTGTTATGACCATGGCAGCTGGCTAAGGAAAGTGTCTGTGCTGGATGGTGTGAGTCCAACTCTCCTGCTTTAAGATGAGCTAAGATGGGTTATTCTCAGTTCACAATGTTTAAGTTCCCCATAACCTGCTTGAATTCCTCCAGAAGAGAAAGCAGGCATGAACCACTGTACAGGGTCTATATGACGCCCTCTAGCTTATTCCTGTTTTTCTTAAACCTTTTTTCAGTACCCCATAAAGATAATGCCCTCATAGAATAAGAAGAGGTGTTAAGCATCGGACACTGTTGCCTTCCTAGCTCTACCAACAAAGTGTCCGAGGATGTAGACTCCATTAGCACCACAGACATGGTAATGATTATGTCACTTAACCATCCATAGGGAACATGTTCTCCAAGTTTGCCCCAGTTTGAAGAGTCATTCCCACAGACCAGTGGATTCTAGTGAACTCAGAAGGTGATTTTAGAGCTTTGTTTGTCCAAGCACTTTGAGACAATGACCACACCACAGATGCCATCGTGATCAGTTTATTGACAACTCCATATGTGTAAATACAGCACAAATGATTGAACTTCAGTTACATTTTATAAACATGAATATTGAACATTTTGTTACATTTGTTAGAACACTTGTAAAACATGGAGATATAATGGGCAGTGTTGACTGCTCACCCACAAAGAAACAAGCAGCATTACACCCTCTGTTCACTCAATCCCAAAACTGCAAGATAACGTACCTTGGATCACCTCATAAGGTAAGCAGGAAAGGGGGAAAAGAAGAGAGGTTCACCCATAACCCATCATCTCCATGGATCAGCCTGCACACAAGCTGTTCTCCCTTTCTCTTTTAGGATCAAGAATCATAGGAGGTCACTAGTCTGTTGACTTGGAGGCCATTTCAAGCCTAGCTGTTTCATCCCAATTTAATACCATAGATACTCGAGTCAATACCAAGGATTGTATTTAGTAATGACTGCCCCTGTCCAGGAGGGTTGTGGGCATTATCCCCAGTAAGAATTTATGGTACCCCATCCACTTATCCAGGATCCTTTTGAACAGTGTCATAGAGGAGCTCTGCTTCACATGAATTGGCAGCTTATTCCAAAGATGCAGCAGTCATTAGGAGGCAAATGTATCCCTCCAGCACATCCTATTCAAGTCGCTGGCCATGTTTAGGTCCCTGGAATGGCTATCTCTAGTCCCACTTGATTTATGGATGTGCAGCAAATTCATTAGGTTTGGGTCAGAGAGGCATAAGTCTCCCCTAACAAGTCTATACGATACTGAGTATAGTGACATGGACTTTAGTTGGTCTGTATTAAGGCATGTGCTGGAGTCCTTTGATCTTCTTAGTTAGAAACCGCTGAGGTGTCCCCAATGCTGCAGGTGCTTTGTATGGTACATGTTGAAAGGGGTGTTAAACTCAATTATGGGCCCGATTAGTGATGAGTATAGAGGGGTTATAACATCCTTTGTTGTAGAGGCCATGTCTTTGTTAATCAAATGTATTATGTAGAAAGCCTTCGTTACTAGAGTAGACACATAGTGGTCAAAGTTAAGGTCACAGTTTACTTATGATCCCAGATCTCATACCACTTCGTAGGTACATTGGGTATTGTTGTTAATTTGATAGCATGAAGGGACATTGTTTTTACTGAAGGGAATGATGATGCATTTCTTTGCATTCAGTTTGACACTAAGACACCAGTCATCGGTCTGCATAAGACCCTCCTGAAGGATACTGACATCATTCAGGGATTCAATAATTGCACCCAATTTGCAGTCATCCACAAACCTGGTCAGCTACACCCCCTTAGTTTTGGCCTGAACTTCTGAGAAGTATATTCCAAATGGTAGGAGACCCAGAACTTGTGGCACCCCACTGGTGACAGGTCTGCTGGTTGATGTGGAGTCACCCATTTTGATAGTGTGTGACCAGTTTGTGAGCCAGTTGGCAACCCATCTTACAACAAAGAGGTTTACATTCAGTTTGCTAAGTTTATCAGTAATGCCTGAGTGTGGGATTGTGTCAGAGGCTTTTGCCAAGTCAAGGTAAGTTGTGTGCACAGATTTGCCCTTGTCAATGCCCCTGGTCACATTTCTGAAAAAATCCACCAGGTTTAACAAGCAGGATCTGCCCTTGATGAAGCCAAATTGGGTCAAATCCAGGGTTTGCAGGTCGCCTGTGTCTTTATTTATAAGGTCCATGAAGATACATTCCATGGGTTTACAGATGAGGAGAGTCAGATTTATGGGTCTATAATTCCATGGGTCTGTTGCTAAGCCACCTTTCTGGAGTGGAGTAACTGTTGCTGCTCTCCATTTCACAGGAAGAAAGCCAGCGATTAGGCTGTGATTGAATAGGGTACTTAATGGTGATGCTAGTTCATGTTTTAGTTTGTTTAGAAAACAGCCTGGGATGCTGTCTAGTCCCATATAGGCTGTGTTTTCTGCCTTAGACAAGGCTTAAATGACCTGTTCTTTGGATATATAGGGGGGTAGTTGGGGGCAAAGTTTATGATAAGTTTGGAGGGGATAAGTGAGTGAAACTTTCACCAAATCTGTCAACTAGCAGGTGTGCTATCTCTGTGGGGTCAGTGTGTGTGATACTATTAGTCAGTAGTTCGGCACATGCTTGGGTCCTACCTTTTAGGCTATGTATGTAGCTTTAAAAGGCTTTATGATTATCCTTGGCTGTGATTGCTAAGGTTTTCTAAAAGTTACCCTTACAGGATTTGACATGTTGTCTTGTTTGCCTGTTGAGGCTGAGGAGGGTACTTTTCCATTGTTGGGGCCTTGCCTTAGTTTTCTTAGACTGCAACTTTTTGCATTTGTTGTAAAGTTATTGATGCTGGATGTCTACCAGGGCAGCATTTTTTTTTTTTTTTTTTACTCGGGGCTCTGGCTTCAATTCTGTCTGGAACAGACAAGTCTATACACTTGTACAAGTGATTGTACAGGGCTTTAGTGTAAGCTTTGGTGTAGTTACCACTTCCAGCTGGGAGTGGGGCTTGGAATGCATTTATACCTTCCCCTAGGAGGGTATAGTTTGCTTTGGTGAAATTTTTTAGTCTTACTTTGCCATTTGTGAGTTCTGGTGCTAGTGCCAGTTCAAAAGCAACTAATATGTGGTCAGATGTAACTAATGAGGGTCCGACAATTGCGGTGGTGCATCTGTTTGTCATGTTAGTTTGGACTACATCTAGTATGCTTGTTCCTGTTGTTGGGGATTGAACAATTTGTTCCAGGGCATTTGAGTTAACAAAGTCAAGGAACTTTTGCACTAGTGAGTTAGGGCTAGAGTAGGTTTCCCAGTTGATGGTGGGATAATTGAAATCCCCCATGACCAGAGTGTTTGGTAACATTTGGATTGACTCCTGCTTGGTTAAGTAGGCCTCATGCACATCATGATCCATGGAGGGGGATCTATAACTAGCTATGACTTGAATGGGGGTCTTACCCACAGTAATCTGAACTTGGAGTAACTCCATGGAGTTGTCTAGTCTAACTAGTCGGGAGGTGAATTTATATAAACACCACCTCCTTTGGTTCTCACGCATTCATTTTGCGGTCTGAAGGTAAGGTATTGTAGCCTTGCAAGGCCAGAGTACTCTCTGAGGGCTTGAACCAGGTTTCTGTGACTGCACAGACATCTACATCCTACAGTGATAGAAATGCTTCCAGGGTGTGCAGTTTTTGGTTTAAGCTCCTAGCATTTAGCAGCATAACCCTTATTTTGTCATGGTTGACAATTTTCACATCGGCAATTTTGTTTTTGAGACCTTGCCTAAAAAGGCAGTATGGGGGAGGCTAGAGCCTTTGCCAGCAGCTGAAAGCCTGCTGGTGCCAGATGCAAACCATCTCCGGCAAAGCAGCGAGGTTTCTCGACCATGTCATCTCAGGCTGACAGAAACTGGATCTCCTTTGAATGACACCAAAAACTAAGTCAATTATTGAAATCAATTATTTTTTTGTTTATACTGTGGCATCATTCTAGGTGAGGATACTATGTTGCTCAAGGCTAGGGACATACCTGCCTGGGACACATACTCGGAGAGCTCAATCATGTCTCTCTTCATATAGTCCATTGAGGTACATCTTAGGTTGTTCACTCCAACATGAGCTATAACAAAGTCATAATGGTGCATGTCGCCAAGAGACTGAGTGCATGCATCATCTGGCAAATCCTGGCACCAAACAGGCAGCTGGCCGTGACTTTCTCCTTGTCCAACCTGGTGAGTGGGACATCTGTGTGTCTCACTAGTGAGTCTCCAATGACTAGAAAATGTGTTTTTTAAGTGTTATACCTTACGGGCTTGGTAGGTGAAACACTTGTGTTGCTATGTGTCATGGGTGCTGTGGGAACTGTGTTAGTTGTAGCAGTCTTTTGTTTTGGAGATCTCTGGTGTTTCAGTAAGTATTTTGAGAGATCCTCCGCATATGTTGAGTTGTGTATTGGATGTGTACTATGTGTATGACTAGTGGTACTGTGTGTATGAGTTGTGGTACTATGTGCATGAGTAGTGATGGGTAAGCTGACAACCTCTTCAGTGTTACTGTTTTGAGTGTGAGAGAGAGCAGGGATTCAAGATTCTTGGTATAGCTACATCTCTCGCACTCTGCACTAGAGTGAGTTATTTTCATAACTGTCTGACCACATCCTGTAAAGCCAATGCAACATATACATTAGGGTTAAATCTAAACCAATCTCACTTAAATGTATTCCATCACTCCAATACCAAACTGAAACCTTATCATTAAAATCTCACTGCTTAATTACTAACACACCTAAGTCACCTAACTTCCTTGACACTCTGTGATTCAAAAAATGCCTAGCCCTCTGTAATGCTACAAAGCTAGCAGCCTACTTCCACAGTGCTCTAGGTATAATCTCTGACCACACTATCACCATTTGTGGATGCTGTTGCCTTAACTTAACTTAATCACCAACATTCATTGACAAAAATTGCCTTTTGGGCACTCAGCAGAGATGATTACCCCCTAAATGAATAATCAAAATCTTTGAGATCCCCAATGCTGCTTTTATTTTCTCAAACTTAACTCATTCACTCCAATGGAGCTCAGGAAGTTTGCACTGTAATTTCTAATGGGCGGAGTCTAAACCTTTAGACAGAATCAAATGATGTCCTCACATTTCAAACAAATGTTCATATCTCTGTAATTTGCTATGGGTGGAGCCTAGGCCCTTTGACAGAATCAAATTAAGTCCTCACATTTCAAACAAATGTTCATATCTCTGGAACCACAGGGGTTATGAAAGAAGTAGAAATGGCAAACGCTTCAGCACAAGATATTTTCATAGTGGTAGTATTATTTAGGCTCTAAGCCTTAAACTGAATTTTATAAGTCACACTAAACACAGTTACTATTACATTTGTAATATTTTGTAAACAACTTGTAATATCTCAGCAACCACTCAAGTTACATGCAGCAATTTCTTTATCTAACTGAGCACTTTCATATGAGGCTAAGGAGTTCTGTGTATGTTACTTGGTTGTTTATATCTATATAAATTAATATCATAAAAAAACAGTTAATATCCATTTACCTGCACTAGACAGAGATCAAATATTAATACTGCTGATTTTGCCACTGTGTAAGTTTAAGATGAAGTCTTTTAAAACCTTGTACGTAGCATGGTTTTGGAATTATTAATGTAATACGAACAAGCAATATTTGATGCCTAGAGGCGTCATTAGGAGTTAACTCCAGATGCACCTGGAGGCATCACTCAGATGTAATGAGTTAACAAACAACTGACATCAAAGCAAGCCTGTAAATCCTCGCCATGCAACCTTCCACCTTGCTTTCAAAAGCCCCAATACACTTCCTTCAAGCCTCATGGCTGATCTCTTCTCCATCCAAAATACAAACAGGTGCACCAGGATAACTACTGTACCATCTGAGAAACAAAAATAAATTAATACATCGATAAGTCTTCATCTTATATACTCTAAATAAGCTCTAGAGGCTCAACGCCCCCTTCTCTTAATGAATTCTACTAACTTCTCTACCTCTGCCCAATCAAATGCTCTCCCAATCTGAAAAGAAAGTACAGAAAATCTGTTTCCATAGACATCTTTTGAGTGTAAAGCTTGATGCACCATGCTAGTGAAGCGAAGTACAGACAGCCCTCTACCTTGAATGGTATGAAAAACCAAAACCTCTTCTTATTGCCTAAAAATTTCTCCCTAACTATTTTATCCAACCCACTGCACATAACAACCTTTCACCTTCCTTAAGCAACACCACAAGCCTCCATGCCTTGTCTGATCAGTCTTCAGTCTCTTGAGACAAATTAATACTGCCAAATCCAGCACACATACATCTTTCCATTGTAACACGCCTAGCAAGTCCCCCACTCTAAATGCACCCATATACATAACCACAGCCAGTACTGCATAGCTTGTGTATTCCAACAAATTACTCGATAATAGCCAAAAACCTTTCAACAAAACCCTAAGCACCTGTTTGGTTACTGGAAGACAACCATCATTGTTCATCCCTGTCTACCTCTCCCATCCTTTCAACGCTCTCACTACTAACCACTCTTTCGTAACATTATTCAAACCACCCAATCTTGCCGTCAAACTAAGAGCTAACAAATGAACTTTGATTGTTCTCACTGCTTCCCCTTGTGACCATCTGTGCACTACATACTACATGACCAGCCCCAAAGACTATCCTCTGTGCTGCAGCGGCAGTTGACTAACAAACCTTGAAAAAGCAGCTAAGGCCAATTTATATGCCTTCCAAGTAGACTTGGCCCAAGATTGTTGTATTAACCATCCCACTGTATACCTCATATGGAATGCCTACTGGCCTCACTCTTGCTGTTAATGCCAGTACTTGAAACCTGGAAAACTGAAACTAAGAAAGGCTATCAGCTATCTGGCTAACCTTGCCTTGTACATGTATCACCGAAAAAGTATAATTAATTAATAAACTCTGTTAAGACAAGTTTCCATAAAACCAACAAAACTAAAGGAGACAGTGGTTTTCCTAGGCAAAACCTACATGGCCACCTTATTGCCTGAGTAAAACATTACCCTTTGTTTTGCCAGCTTACTCTCCCACACCACTGCCACTGCCCTAACTGGCATAATCTCCAAGAACACCACATCTTTTTTTCCATTCATCTGCCAGTCCTTCAGGCCAACGGGATGAAAACCATTCTCCTCCAAAAAAAGCTCCCATGCTGCGTGCCCCTGCTGCAGCAGTGCATAAACGTAACTCTTCTTAAGAAACAAACTCCTCCTGCCAGAATAACACAGCATTAAAACAGCCAAGGAACAATGTCCACAGTCTCAAATCATCCTTAACTAACTTGGTAACCCACACCCAGTGATGCTTGCTCTTACCTCCCCTCAATAAATCGGCAATTAACCTACAAAATGTTCTGTCAGGACTAATGGCCCTGCAAGCAAAACTTAGTAAACCTAAAAGCTCAATTACATCCTTAATCCTGACCTTATCCCTCACTTGCATCCAATTTTTTCTTTCAACTTTAACAACTTGTCTTGTGGCAAGCAAAATATACCAAGTTCTGTATCTAATCCCAAATCTAGATATTTTAAAGCTTTAAAACAGCCCTCTTGCTTCTCCAGTGCTATTGTAACCCCTAATACATCACACACAGTGGAAAACCCAACCAGTGCTTCATGGACCCCTTCCTTACCTTCCCTGATTACCAGAAAATTGTACAAATAATGAACTGCTTTCTGCTCCCCCACTGACTGCTGCCATATCCATTGTAACAAATAGCTAAATTTCTCAAATGTAGCACAGGCAACTACACAACCCATAGGTATAGCCTTATCGAAATAAAATTTTCCATTTACACATGCACCTAACATCAGCCAGTCAGCTGGACACACTGGCAGCAAATGGAAAGCAAATTCAATCTCTAATTTCACAAGCCATGGATCTACAAACTCCTTGATTATCCTGACCGCATCATCAAGGGATGGATATTTCACCTGCAAATCTGACCAACTAATGTAATCATTAACAGAATCCCCCTTCACAAAAGATAGATGATAAATCATCCACAATTCTCCTTGCCTCTTCTTAGGTACCAACCCCAGAGGAGACACTCCGACATCAAATGGAGGTTCCTCAAATGGACCTAAAATCCTACCCCCCATCTTCCTTGTGAATCAATGTCTGTAATATCTCTGCCTTCCCTTTGATAGAATGCAAATTCTTACACAATTTATTGCTCTCTAACCATAGATTTAATGAAAAACAAAACTAGTTGAAAACTATGTGTAACTTTATTCACCATGACGGAACTTGGAAAATCCTGCAGCAATTGGCACAAAACTGCCACCTTAATAGGGGTGTGCATACCGCTGAACTGTCCAGATTTTTGCCTCATATTTTTGGTCTGTTTCTCATAAAAGTGTGGTTTTCTAGCAAGTCATAAGCAAATCATTGAGGATTCAAGTCAGAATATAATAACAGACATTTGAGTTTCAGGCTTCATACCCTGCAGAAAATTCATGCCAATTCCAAACCTGCTATTTTGTCAGCTTTCTAAGTTTGTAAGAGCAATATTTAAAAATTGTCCCTATTTTTTGTGCCTTTGTCTCTCCATTGTTTATGGCTTTGTCCAGCTTTCTTGCTCTAAGAGGTTGAGAGGTATGGGGGTGTGCCAACATTGCTGTCCTCTCAAAACCCCTAAAGGAAGATGAGCTCCTTAGGGCCCAAATATTCCCTATCCCCCTAATATACTGCTGACCCATCACTGTCTGTCCATTAACTCCTGAGGCAAGATGATGAGTTGACCCTTTCCACCTTCCTTGTACCAACATTTGTGGGCAGCATGATTTCCCCCACACCCAGAACATAACTGCACAAAATAGTATACTGACCAAGCCCACTTTCCCCAGTTAAAGGACCAGAAAGTCCAAGCCTTATCTCCTACATCCTTCCCAAACTTTGCCTGACCACTAGCTGTGTTCAGCGTGGTTGCCAACCAAATGTCAGCATGCCTGACATCCCACCACCACATCTTATCTGCTGCTTTCCTTTTCTGGAAGTGCTGGTCATACCACAACCATAAGTTACCTGGCCACAATCACTGTGCCTCCCTAATCATCAGAAAGTAGGCAAACAATGGCAAGGCCTACAAACTATCCTTCTCCAACATAAATGCCATGTAATACACAAAACCCAATCTCTCCTCTTCCTAATGCCACTAGTGCTGTCAACAAATTATTTGTCCCTGGCATGTCTGTCTCACCTACCCTCTGTACTCTACTGGCATCAATCAGTTCAAACACATCAATATAATCCCCTTGCCAGATCTTCCCCTTTACTGACAGGGTCATGCATGGGGTTATAAAAGCCCTAGAGCCGCCTACCAAGAAAGACTGTGTGGCCAGCCATTCACCTGGTCAAGAACCTAAACCATGACTTATAGCCCCTGTTGAAGGCTCCTGAGTCCTATCCTCACTGAACACTGGTCTTAGCTCAACTATACCTACAGCCTCGGTAATTCCTACCTGACTTCTGACTTCCTGTATTTGTTCTTTTCCAAATCTCAACAAATCCTCCAAGCCATTATGATCCTGTTTATCCATACCCTCCAACAATTAGTCTACCTGCTTTACCAACCAACAATACAAGACAGCACTCCTTCTTCCTGGAAATAATTCATTGATGTTTACAATTCACATACCAGTTTCGGCTGCATACACCTTCATCAGTATGTGAATTGTGAACATCAATAAATTGTTTCCAGGAAGGAGGAGTGCTGTCTTCTATTGTTGGTTGTTGGGCTTTATAAGAAGACTGAGCACCTGGTGACTGTACCTGCACAGAACTTGGTTTCTTGTACCTGCTTTATCCCCGTATCATTATCTACTGACCTAACGTGCACATTACTATCATTAGCTGTCAGCATCTACTGGTAAAGTTGTTGTCCTCCATTCACCACTGGCCTCTGTCTGGCTCATGTCTCTCTGGTAGCTGCCGTCTGTTGATCCATCTCCTTCTGCTTCCTTCATCCTCTGGTCTTGCAACCTGTTTCCTCTGGAAGGGGGCTGAGGACCCTGCACTGGGCAAAACTTTGGCTTCCTTAAACAGCTCCTTCATCTGCACCACTATCCGAGCCCATCATTCCTTCATCAATGTCATGACCACAAACAAAATCCCCCTTTGCATCCTCAGTGCAACCCTCATCAAACCTGCCCTGAACCACCACTCTGCTCTTAGATAGCTCAACCCCCCCCCCCCAACAACCTTATCTTTGTAAAGTATACTGGTTGTCATCAAATAATACTGTTGCCCTTCATTCCCATACCATATGCCTCACTGTGGGACCTCAGCTGCTGTTATTATTTATTTATTTATTGTTATTATTTTTATTTAACCGAGCATGTGCCCCAATACTACCTCGTGTTAAATTGGTGAAAGGCAATGACATCACCTGGGACCAATTTTCTATTCCCCCAAGGAAGCAAGAAAGCAAATACGATCAACTGCAGTCAACCTTCCATGAATAGCTATAGTGTATATGTATGCCTGTCTTTGCAGAGAGCTATACATGTATATTTATATATTTATTTATATTTATTTCTAAAAGACCCCAAATAAACTCACTTTTGTTTTTTTTTTTGTTTGTTTGTTTTCTTTTTTGTATCACTCCCATG
This sequence comes from Protopterus annectens, assembly GCF_019279795.1. Lineage (NCBI taxonomy): Eukaryota > Metazoa > Chordata > Ceratodontiformes > Protopteridae > Protopterus > Protopterus annectens. Next base: position 12,273,437 of record NC_056746.1, read on the forward strand.
CTGGCTGGAGAATTCAATCAACTTCATAACAGGGAAATGTAACACACAGTTTCAACTATCCCTCCCATGTGGAGCCACTACTGCAACAAGTGCTGACACTCAGCCTGCCCATGAATTCATTTGATAGCCACCCAAAACAACACTTGATTTAAGTTCTGGTGCAGCCTCTGTCAACAAAAGGGAGGAGGTGACTAATGCAAAAGGGACAGCTGCCAGCTTGTGTACATGCCAACGTATGAACAATTGCCTCCCCACCAACTGAATCCCTGCAAACACATCCTAAAACAAACAACTTCCCTCCCCCCAGTGAGACCTGCAAATCATATAATCCTTGGGGGATTTGAACTCTCCAGTTTTACTGACACTCCTGCACAGTATCACCTTTGGGCAAGGATACCAGCACTTGACTGCTTTTCTCACCACTGAAATTTACTTTATTTTTTTTTTAATATTTAGTTATTTTTATTTTTTAATTTTATGCAATTAACATCATGCATGGTGCCCTGGTGGATAGGCCAGCTATGCATGCATCAAGTACTGGCAACCATTAGCACACTCAAAGTCTTGCCCAACACAAAAAGTTCAGTGTGGAAATTATGGGCCCATACTTCCACATAAGCACTGGACCTGCTGCAGTCACCTTCAAACCGAAACCCACCCTCAGCGGTAATGCAAAACCAAACACACTGCAATACACCTGCCTCAAACCAGATCCCAACACAGACCCCCCAGGGATCAAACCACAACCTGCCTTTAACCAACAAAGTATACAGTATGCCAAGTCAAAACACAAGTGATAAAATGACCATATTTTCAAAATCCTGGGCTACATACAGGACATTTTCTCAACAAACTGCATTTGTGAACTCCCCCAATTAAGCATTATTCTCTTAAAGTGAATACCTGGCAAACATGCAGTCTAACATATTGGGGAGAAAAAAAAAAAAAATCACTCATACCACCTAAACCGTTTTCCACTCTTACCTTCTTCCAGTACCTGAACCAAGCCTACCACTGGTTGCTTGGGCATAGGGTGGGGGTACTCAGTCACTAAAATCCCATGCCGAAAGACTGATCTAAACCCCATGCAGTAACGTTTCCCTAGTCGACACCCCTCCCCTTGTGATCTCACTTCCTCCCAACCTATTCCTTACCTTTAATTGTTTTCTCTCCTGCCTACACTAACTACTTTTCTCTCACAATCCTGCCCTACTCCACTCTTTGTTCCCCACCCACCAACCCTCCCCACTTTAGTTGCAACCCACACACACCTGAAAGTACCGCTGGACAAATCTGTCTGCAGTTAAAATTCATGTCCACCAAATAAATAAATAAATAAATAAATAGGTCCTCTAAGAAGTCATTTTTTGTGAAGGTCCTGGAGAAGACCCAGTCTGCAGTCCCCATTGATAACACATAGCTCTGCTTTCAAACAGGAGCATAATGTTCTACATTGTATTCCTACTTGTTTTTGTTTCAAATGGTACAGGTTACTTCTGTCCTATTCTTAACCTCAGCTTCAACTACCATACTTTGTACATCAGCTTAAAGATAGGGTTGTGATGCCACTGTGGAAGGATACTTGGACCATGTCACTGAATACGATGGAGGATGCTTGGGGTCTGCAGAGTAGGTTCCTTTGGTTCATTGCTGTTGGCCTTCCCTTTCTGTACAAACTGCTGATGTTTGGTCTCTGTTCTGCACCAAGGGTGTTTACCACTATGTTAACTATTGCTGAGGAGACCTTGCAAGAGAAAGAATCTCAGACTTCCTTACCTGGATGACTGCCTCCTGATGGCACCACAAAGAAACTACCTGGTAATGGCCCTTTCTTGTGTCCTTCGATTGTTGCACACCCAAGGCAATCACCATAAACTGAGATAAGTCCAGTTTTCTCCAGTACTAGAGAATCATCTTTACTGGAATTGGGCAATCCCAAGCGTCAAATGTTTCTGCCTGCACAGCCACACAGGAAATCATAGCCTTGCATTTTGTGTAAGATCATAAAGACAGATGTAGATACAGATCCCTTTTGGTCACCTGGGCATCATGACAGCTGCTGTTGTTTCAGTCTTATTCACAGGCAGTGAGACTAATGTGGTACAGTGGACAGTGGAATGTCTTTACGTAATCATTGACTTTCTTTTTATATCAAACCCATATCACTATTTCTTGACTGGTGGATGGTACCCCAACCTCCATGTGGGCCGTCTTGATCTACTGATAATCCCATTACAGCATCTAAGAATGGATACTTTATTGATAGGTTGTGGCACCTACCTGGTCTCCTTTCTCATGCAGGAAAATAGGGTCCCAAGAAATAACGTTCAATCTTTCTTTACCCTGTCATCTTGCAGAGGTTGTGGAATGCACACAAAAGCAGCCACGATTTTACATTGTCTGTCTTTGTAGCCAACATGGTTTCAGGAAGACAGCTGTTGTAGGAACAACTTTATTTAATCTTATCTATTGCCTGAGAACTGGAAGAAATCATAATCATATTGCAGTTGCACAGCTTAGTAGGGGGAATACTAGCACTACTACTTTTAACTGTGCTGTGTTCAATTCAAAGACATGCTAATGAACTTTTGTCCCATGTGGCTTTTACATCTCTGAATCACTTTGTTATCTTGGTAGCAATATTAGAGCTCACTAGTACAGCCCCAGTTGTCTATAGTGATAATTTCCTTGAATACTCCATAACCTTATGTCTGTTGTTTTCATAGTCCTGATTAATGGCACTTCATATATTGTACCTGTGTAGTACTCAGATGATACCATCTTCCACTGACTGCAACTAGTTATTTACCCTAACAATGGACACTGGTAAAGGATATGATAAAAATGTGCATTGAAGCAGAAGTGTAGATGCTTTTTATCTCCATTATACCTGCATCATTAAGAATTATTTATCACTCCCCTACCTGTGTCACCAAACTTGTATTGCCTCTGTACCCACATAATCAATTAGAAAGTTACCTCATTTGCATTAAAAGGAAAACTTTCACAGAATGAACATACAGAATGCAGACATACATTTCCCAACCAAAAAGATGTGGGCCACCTAAATCCACATCCAACAAATGAAATTTATTGCAATTCTCCAGAACCATACCTAGGTTATCTGGTGTATTGTTTAGCTCCCTGAAGTGTACCCCCAACTCAAAGTTGAGCACCAAAAAAAGTCTACTGGAAGTTGAGACCCCCCCAACAAATTACCACACACTAAGTGCTTCAGTACTTCAGTCATGACTCACAGCCCCCACGCTAAAGGATAACACTGCCCAAGATGCAGAATCCTTTACAATTGCACTCTATGAGCACCTACAAGGATGCATGGATCATGCCATCCCTAGCAAGACCAAGACTCACTCCCTTAAGAGAAGGAAACCAGTCTGGTGGGCCCCTGCCATAAACAGGTTATACAACAGAAGGAGGAAACTAGTTCAGAAATAAAGCAAATCCCAAGAAGAAAAGACATCCGTGATCAGTATCAGTAAGAAACTAAGGTCCCTCATAAAATCATCCAAGGCTAACTTTGAAAGAAAAATAGCCAAGGATTTGAAAGATAACCACAAAGCCTTCTTTAGCTATGTCAAGAATCTAAGTGGCAACTCACAGATATGCTCTGAGCTAGTGCAAAATAGCACAAAATATACTGAACCTACTGATATTGCCAACATCCTGGCAGATAGATTCAGTGCAAACTTCACCTCCCTCTCACCTTCAAAAGGGCCCACAACAATACCAGAAAAGTGTAGTGTCCCGGAAATCACAGAAACACAGGTGAAAACAGCCCTTTCAAAAGCCAAAAACACAGCATCAATGGGGCCAGATGGTGTCCCAGGCTGCGTCTTGCATGAACTACAGAATGAACTAACCCCCCCACCTAAACACACTGTTCAACCTCAGCCTCTCCACTGGCTACGTGCCCATAGAATAGCGCACAGCAATGATTATTCCGCTCCACAAAGGAGGGGCCACAACTGACCCTGGTAACTATCGCCCCATAAGCCTGACTAGCCTGGTCTGCAAGGCTATGGAGTGCATCATCATGGAACTCATTAACAAAGACATTGGGAACCTCCAAACACTTGACCCGACCCAGTTCGGCTTTGTTAAGGGCAGATCATGCCTACTAAACCTGGTTGACTTCTTCGAGACAGTCACCAAGGCCATAGACGAGGGAAAGGTGGTTCACACAGCCTACCTTGATCTCACTATGGTGTTTGACACCATTCCTCACTCAGGTATTATAGAAAAACTCACCAGCCTGAACATAAACCCCTACGTCACAATATGGGTTGCCAACTGGCTTACAGACAGAACTCGCAGTAATAATAGCATTCTCCAGGTCCGACTCTAAACCAGTCACAAGTGGTATCCCACAAGGCTCGGTTCTGGGACCTCTACTGTTTGGCATATATTTCTCAGAAGTACAGGCAAACACAGGAGGACTATGGCTAACCAAGTTCGCCGATGACTGCAAACTGGGAGCCATAATTGACTCTCTGGCTGACACGGACATCCTTCAAAAAAGCCTTACTGAGACAGACACCTGGTGTCAAAGTCATGGCTTTAAGCTAAATGCCAAAAAATGCATAGTCATCCCATTTGGGAAAAACAAAACATCCACAAATTACCACATAGGCGGCAGCCCCCTTAATACAGAAGAGGTAATAACAGATCTGGGGGTTCCAGGTAGATAGTAATCTCTCCTTTGACAATCATATTGCCAAAGTAGTTAGGAAATCCTTCTATGTGGCCCATCTAATTACTAAGGGGTTTGCATCTAGAAATAAAGAGGTTATAGTGCCCCTGTACTCGTCACTCATCAGACCCATCATAGAGTACAATGCCCCATTTGGGATGTACCTCACAAGACACTTCCAACAGCTGGAAAGATCACAAAAGCACCTCACTAAGAGGATTACTGGCCTCAAACATATGTCCTATGCAGCCCGACTGAAAAAACTCCAGCTGTACTCAGTGGCATATCGCTTACTTAGAGGTGATCTCTGCCTGACTTACAAAGCCATGTCCAACTCAGAATTGATGGACATGCTCCACCTAAAGAAATCCAAGTCACTGGGTCACATGCTCTATTGAGCTAAACCTCGCCACAACAATAAATAGAACATGCTGGAGGGATAGATTCCTGTCACAGAGACTCCCCATGCTTTGGAACAAAATTCCAAATTACATCAGGCAGAGCCCCTCACTAACACTCTTCAAGAGAAACCTTGACGAGTGGATGGGTAACAGAAAATACACCCCTGGGATCACTTCATTGGCTCTGCTTGACAGATGCTCAGTTAATTAATCAATGGGGCAGCAAAAGCTGATACACCCTGGCTAGGCTTATAAATGCCCCCGGGCAGATAGCCTAGTACCTACCTATGAACCAATGAACCTAACCACAAGTGCAGTAATGGCATTCATATCTGAACACCAGTACTGTACTTCCTCACCATCAGCATCTGCCCGATCATAAACCCCAAGACCTTGCACCCTGGGGTACCACCCACTTTGCCCCATCCTAGTTAGGCCTGGTAATTCTCACTGGAAGGTACTGAGATCTGTTTCCATTTTACATAAGAACATACTGAGTTAGGGACATTCTGATTGTCGCTTTTGTTTAATTTCTCCAAATTGTTTAGTTTTTATAATACAGTGGCCATGGCACCAGTTATTTATTTAAGACAAACATTCTTGCAAGATGGCTAAGTCATTTGGGGATTCAATGACTGCTCTTAGCTTGCAGTCATCTGCAAACTTAGTCAGCCAGAGCTCTTCAGTATTGGCTTTTACTTCAGGAAAGTTGATGCCAAACAGGAGAGATCCCAGCACAGAACTGTGGGGGACTCCACTGGTGACTTGTCTATTTATGGAGGTAGCTTCTCCTATTTTGATTATCTGTGAGCCAGTTGGCAATCCAGTGGGTAACATAGGGGTTTATTCCCAAGTTTATTTAGCTTTTCTAGTATGCCTGACTGGGGAATAGTGTCAAAAGCATTGGCCAGGTCAAGGTATGCGGAGTTTATCATTTTGCCTTCATCCATTGCTTTGGTAACATTTGCAAAAAAATCCACTAGACTCAATAAGCATAACCTGCCCTTAATGAGTCAATACTGACACAGGTCCAGTGTTTGGAGGTTCCCTATGTCTTGACTGAATAATTCCATGATAAGTCTTTCCACATCTTTGCACATGAGGCTGGTCGGTCTCACGAGTCTGTAATTGCCTGGGTCTGTGGAAGGTTCTCCCTTATGCAGGGGAATGACTGTAGCTGTTCCTCATTCCCTCAGTACAAAACCTGTATGGAGTCTGAGATTGAACAGTGTTGTTAGAGATTTTGATCAACATGCGGTTATTCTAGCAGTTCTCTATATTTTCCTGAACCAGTTGTCTTCTCTCTCTGTCTCGTTTCTGGTCACATTTGTAATGTTCTTTCTTTTGTATTTTTTTTTTTTTTTTAACTTTTTGTTGCCTGTTTTTGTCCACATGTTCTTTGATTTCCATGTCTTCTTTTTTCTAAATGCTTCTCCTAACCTAAGCAAAGATGTTGTCTTATATTTGTTTTCTTCATGGAATAGACCATGAACAATGTTTACATCTAATGATGTCAACAAATATGTATGCAGTTCCATAAGCATTGACCTATGCATGCAGTCATTTTCAAACAGTCCAAAGCCTCCAGACTGAGGGAGATATAATCTTGGCAAGCACTGTTTGTTGTACATAATTTGATAGGCATGAAGCAATTTTCCTCTTTTTTTATCTAATCAAACACTTTTTTAAAGCCAGTTGATCACACCAAAGCTGTAAGTTATTACAGAGAGTCCATACTGATTTATATCCTGAACTTTATTCCTAGATGACAAAGCAGTTTTCAGTGTTTGTTTCAGTGTTCTAAGATATTCCTTACTCGGTTTTGTTCTCATGTATTCTTGCTTTACTCTTCCACTTTCATCATTTTCCAGATGTTTATGTTACCTCTTTTATATCACATTTCTCCCCGAGTTTGGTATTTTCTTGATATTTCCATGTTTTACTACATATGTTGCTTTTGCATATTTCTTTACACCACATCATCATTATGTAATCTGAAAAGGTTTTACCAACTGCTATTGATACTTTTTCATTGTTTGTTAGATGGGTTATACAGTTTTAGATAAAAAAACAAAAAACAAATGAGATGTCACTTGACAGGATTTTTGTAAACAATTTAATGGATTGAGAGCGAGTCAAAACAGCAATGGTGAAAAAGAATAACCCTGGAATATTCCCCACCAGATTCTTTTTACACCCTGGATAGAGATTTGCCCTTTTTCATGAGTCAGTTGTACAGCAGAGAGTCGATTATCCAAACTAATTGGGACCTAGGGTAGTTCGGATAATCAAACTGTTCGGATAATCAAACATAGAATTGAACCGGATAAAAAATTCTAAAATCTTGTTTTTTTCTGCATGTAGGAATACACTTTTCAACCATTCAGCGATTTCAGTGGTCAATAAAGAATATTTTTCACAAATGAGCTAGCTACAAGCTCACAAACATGCTCTAGCGAATAAGTACAATGTTTACATATTCAGACTTTATGATTTTTTTTCTACCTGTAAACTTTGGAAGGCTGGTTCTGATAACTGACATTTCAGATAATCGACTCTCTACTGTAAAATAATTTGCCACTTTTTCTTAGTAATTGCCTATAATTTATCAGCATGTGATTAATCTTAAGCATCTATAATCTAGAAGTGTGGAATGCTGTCAAGTATTTTTTTGTAATTTATCCATGCCATGTTGATAATACTGCTCTTTTACATGTCTCCAATATGGCTTTGTTTAATAAATGATGTTATTTCTACATTATTCTCTTTTATTCTCTTTCTCTTCTATTGCCATGACTGACCCAGGGATTCAATAAACTCTGTGTAGGTTTAGCACAAAGTTTATGCAGCGTTTACGTGTTTGAGTGATGAGCAGCAGTGCTAATCACATATGTATCCCGCGCATTGCACTTACATGAATACAAGCGAGTTTTCATGTGCTGGCCAGTAAATGTGTAAGGCAGCACAAACACATATAAAACATGCAGACAAGTTTACCTACAGGCAAACTTGCTCTGCAGAATTGTGCAAACAGCCACAATGATCATCATGGTTAAAATGAATGCAGTAGTAACACATTATAGAAAAGTGTACTCAGTGCAATGTACACTACAACATGTGTTTGGCATAATGAAATAAAGTATTTGTGGTGATCACCGGGGTAAATAGAATGCAGTATAAATATACTAGTTTGGGGAAGTCTGCATATTGAAAACAGCCACAGACATGAATGTTAGGAATAAAGAAAGAGGAAGAGGACATGTGAAAGATGGTAATGTACACCAGATAAGGGCATGTCAATGTATGGACACTCCAAAGACAAGTCAGTAACATAACATTAATCACATTTACACAACACAGTATGTACTGCAGGTTACATCTCCTGTGTGAGTATATTTATATTATAATACTTTATAGTATATCATGTGATAGTCACACAAAGTTGCATATCAGTGGAGATGATTGGTTGTGACATAAACATCTTGACATGATCACTAAAGAGAACATTTAGCAAGGATGGCATATACAATAGGGGTATGTGCATATTGTGAGGGTGTACAAAGTGAGTTGCTTGAATATGACTAAAATGTTAGCATAGCTCTCAACCAATCAGGGAGACATAGCAACAGGCTCAAGGACAACATTAGACAAAAGCAGATACAATCAATGACAACTTTAAAATAATAACATCATTAATCTATGACATTGAAATAAAATATGTGATTGTAAATTATTATACATGTTCTGCAGGAGCACACTTGTACAACTATAATGATTTGTCATTAATCTATAAGGGGCATTCAACACACCTTCCTCAAAAATGACCACTTTTTGGAGGTGTTAAGAGGGACAGTGTTACACCTGTAGTTTAAATTAGGGGCACTCATGGCCAGTTGAGAGGTTTGCATGACACACAAGCCACAATCCACACCTTCAAGAATGTAACCCATACCATCAATCTTCTCAATGACCTGTGTATTTACTGGGTGTATCACAGAAAAACGCATTCCACATGCATCATGTAGAACACTATGAAGGAATGTCTGCACTATCAGCTCCTAATGGTTATGCAGCACAAAGAATACTTATGTATGGATGACAAGATGTGTGAAAGATCATTGGGGAAAAAGGGATACACTTGAGTAAAGCATCCCTACATGACATTGGTATCAGCCATATGGATAACAACACTTAAAAACAACACACTAGTATGAGTGGATTCCTTACACATAGCTGTGTATTGCATGCAGCTGCCATGTGTAATAGCAATGGATATTGTCTGCAGCATCTGCAATTAATGTCTAAATTCAGAAGTGATCCATTATAATGAATTTTACAGCAGTATGTGAGACTGATGGGAATGCATCAGTTATGTACATGTGCACAGAAACTACAGCACTGCAAAGTCTAGCTTCAATGAGGAAGTTGTCACTGTGATATTGTTCACATAGCAAACAATTTACGCAGCGCACTTTTTAACAGCACATGTCAAACCCAAGACGTGTCACATGATCACTGTCACCCCGACATTGCCATGGAACATTTTATACTACCATGAAATCCTGACATGCATCCATATGTGTTCATGCAAACTATCAAGTGGTAATACTGATGTGATGTATTGGTATGTCCCTGATGTTGTACAGTAACACTATAGCTGTATGTAGGATGCAATTGTACATCATAGGTTTATAGGTGCATAGGAGAGTACTAGGCTAAAGTCACAAGATCCCATAACAGCCTAGCCATATTTAACATAACTGACACAATTTTCAATAGATATATAAACAATGTTCACACAGGATGTGACTATGCTATGTTATCTAACACTAACTACCTCTATCCATGAGGGACATGGGCGCAATACCAGGAGTACAATCATGATTAACGTTCCATTGAAGAGGATCAGGAAAGGCCTTTGCTTTATGTGAATGGCAAGCATGTTCCAGAGAAGGGGTAATGTCTGAGAGATGTATCTATCTCTCCAACGTGATTTATTATGCTATTGGCTAGGTTAATATCCTTGGAAATTTCATACCTTTCAACTGTACAGATTTTCACAGAATATCCAGATTTTTGCCTCATATTTTGGTCTGTTTTTCATAAAATTGTAGTTTTCTGGGAAATTTGTGGCAAATCATAAAAGATTAAAGTTAGAAAATAATGACAAACATTTGAGTTTCAGACTTCACACCCTCCAGAAAATTAATGGTAATGCAAAACCTGTTATTCTATCAACTTTCTAAGTTTGTAAGAGCAATATTTAAAAATTGTCCCTATTTTTGGGCCTTTGTCCCACTTTTATGTATTACTTTGTCCAGATTTCTTGCTGTAAGAGGTTGAGAGGTATGCTTGGAATGAGTAACCCTTGTGCAGTTTGCATTAATGTGTAACATTGCCAGCAAGGACAGACTGGAAGGTGCCCTGTAGGCCAGACACAGATCGACCCTTAGTAGTCTGTTGTAGATATAACACAGTGATAGGGCTTTAAATCTTTCTGCATATGACTTCTTGCTTACACTATGTATCTTCATTCTGCAAAAACCCTAGAGTTGATCCAGCTGTTGAAGGTGTGTGTTGAGGTATATGCAAAAGGGTGCATTGTACTCAATTACTGGTGTGATGAGGGCTGAGTACAATGGCATTATAATATCCTTTGTTGTGGATGGCCTGCCCATACTTATGAGTTGTGCCACATACAAGGGATTTGCCACCACTGTGGACACATGGTGGTCGATGTTCCAATTATTATGAGTACCCAGATCACATACCATTGGGTGCACTCATAGCGGTGTGGTCTATATTGCAATTAGCTTGGGTATTTGCTTTTCAAAAGGGAATAATTCTGCTTTTGTGTTCATTTAGTGTTTTCCATGGCTCTGGCACAAATCATTTTTGTGCATTAATAGTTTCTGCAGTATATCAGTAGTGTTCATGGATTCAGTGATTGTCCAGATTTTGCAGTCATCCTCAAAGATGGTAAGGCAAAGGCTGTCTTAAGTTTATCTTGACCTCTGAGAAACAAATACTAAACAGGAAAGGGCATAGTACAGAACCCTGTGGTACAGCCCTGGTCACTGGCATCTTGCTAGTGGTGAATTCACACACTTCGACCCACCTGATGATGCATGTGTTTATTGCCAGTTGAGACAGTTTATGTGTAATACCTGAGTGTGGATTTGTGCCAAATGCCTTGACCAGGTCTAGTTAGGCAGGATACACAGTTTTTCCATCATCCATGCCCTTGGTGACCTTTTTGAAGAAGTCAAACAGATTTAACAGACATGATGTATCCATAACGAATCAAAAATGGGTTGGGTACATAGTCAGGAGATTACCCGTATCCTTTTTGATAAGGTATATGATGACTCCTTTGATTGCCTTACAGATGAGGCAAGTCAGGCTTGTGGCTCTATAATTCCCTGGGTCAGGTGATGGTTCTCCCTTGTTCAGATGCATGACTGTTGCTGAATACCCTTCTTCCAGAACATAGCCTATCTGGAAGCTGTAGTTAAGTAGGGATCCAACCGTGTCTGCTAGGTCAGGTTCTAAATTATTGAAAAAGCAACCTGGGATGTTGTCAGGGCCCACTGATGCAGTGTTTTCAGCCTCAGAGAGTGCATATATGAGCTGCTCTCTTAAGAAAATAAGCTGAGTAATGTTTACATGTATACTTTAGGTGATGTCCAGTGTGGACAGGGGGTGAAGTTTGATCCAAATCTGTCAGCTAGCAGATTGTCTAATTCCTATGGTTGAGTATATGGGGTGACATCCACAAACAGATCTGCACTTAGTTATATAATCCCATATCATTTTGCACTTATTTAAAAAATGATTTGTGAAAACACCTCCAAATACAACCTTTGGTATGCATCACATACCACAGAGTGAAAGTGCTCACACGGTCATACAACTCTACATATGTCACGTAATTACATCAGGTGCACATCATATGCATATATGTTTTTCACTGTAAAGCTGTGTATAATTGCCCTGATATATGGACACATTACAAATGAGGAGAATGTGGTTCATGTAAACAGTTACTGACACTAATTCTGACAGTCACACAATGCTGCTGGGGACCACCTCAATAATCCTTGTGAACAGCAACAAAATTGTGCATACAATGAATTCACAAAGGTTGCAATTAAATCTGGATGACTGGTATGTTTACGTATATAAAAGCATTACAATGTGTGGATGAAACAAGCCATTTGTGCCCATGTAATCAGCATGACATTATACTGATGTATCTCACAGAGCATTTAATGATGGTAGGCATGCACATGCACATCTGTGCCATAATGCAAATGTCACTGTGATGGTTGAATGATAACTGTGTAGAATGTTAGTATACTCCACTACAAAAACACATGCCTTAGGAAGGAAACAACATAAATAGCATCATCCCATCTCTACAGTTCTCAGGAGGTATAGTACTACAATTGATAAGTAAGGAACATGTAATCAAATGGCAGTTACAGCCATCAATGCATTACCTCAAATCACAGATTGGAATACACTGTTGTAGGGCTACCATACATCCACACCTCAACATAGCACATGTGGATGACAGCAACATTGGCATGTGCAATCTTCATAGGGCCATAGGACATTACTAGGCTAACAGACAACATCACATCAAATTCTATCCATTATAATACTATTCAAATAACAATTGTTATATCTATATGATGGAAGACAGTAAGGATAGGTGCGTATGTGTATATATATTTGATCGTATTACATACTGACTCTGTCTATATGTGACTTGTGCATCACCCCATTGCAGAATTAGCAATCACACATCCAATGGTCTGGAGCTGGCTTGCAGATGGTCATGGAATGCTCTGCTTCACGATGTGTGTATGCATCTTTGAGATGATTACATCCTCCAGTCTTTTGCAGTAGAGATGCTATGTGGACACAGTGAAAAAAAGGGATGTTGGAATATTGGGGCTATGTTAAAGGTTCACTGGAGTGGGAATCAAATGAAAAGAGATACAAAAGATCATACAATGCCTGTAATACACCACCAAGCACGCACACACACAGCAGGTCACTGAGGTCAGATTTAAACATTAAATTTGTGCAGCTATAGAACCTGGATTCCATACAATGTTAGACTAGCACCACCACACACATCTGACTTTACAGTGTCACAGTGCACTTTATAGAAGCTGATAGCATCATTGCATGCTGAGAGGAAGTTGTTTGGAGGAGCATCTGACATAGATGTGCAGTCACATCTTGGGATAAAATTGTCTCCAAAGATGACCACATACTTAAGTTGAATACAGTCAGATTAGAACCCCTTAGTTAACTACAAAACACAGTACTTAACATAAGCACCACAGCTTAAGTCTGACTTTCACTGTGTCAGACAACACTTTATAGCAGATGACATCATTAGTGTCTGGTGCGAAGAAGATGGTAGCAGGAATGTCTTACATGCGGTTCTAAAATGGTTCCCAGAATGTGAGTTAACTGAACATACACACACACACCAGTTGAGCACAGTGAGACTAGATCCCCTACTTAGCTATCTACAGAACACAGTACTTAACACAAGCACCACAGCACAAGTCTGACTTGTATACTGTTGCAGAACACTTTATAGCTGATGATCAGTGCATGTTTGAGAGAAGATGTTGGGAGGCCTGTATGAAATGGCTGTTTAGGCATGTACGACTGTAAAAAGTTTGTTCTGCCGAAGACTTTGATTGATGACAGTAGGATACAGACCATGCTTTTTTGATTATGTGCACACACACACACACACACACACACACACACACACACACACACACACACACACACACACACACACACACACACACACACACACACACACACACACTTTGTAGTGAGATTAGAACCCCTCCCCGACTAGCTAGGCAAGCGAGAGAACCCAATACTTAACAGAAGAGCCATGGAACAAGTTTGACTTTTACACTGTTGCAGAACACTTTAAGAAGATGACATCATCATGGGAGAAGATGTTTGGAGGCCTGTATGAAGTGGTTGTCTAGGCATGTATGATTATAAAAAATTTGTTCTGCCTAAGACTTAATTTATGACAGTAGGATACAGACTCATGCTCTTCTGACTATGTACACACACAAGTTAACTGCAGTGAGATTAGATCCCCTACCTAACAATTTACACAAGTGCTATGGCACAAGTCTGAGTTTTACACTGTTGCAGAACTCTTTATAGATGATGACTTCATCAGTGTATGTTTAGGAGAAGATGTTGGGAGGCCTGTATGAAATGGCTGTGTAGGCATGTACAACTGTAAAATGTTGTGTTCTCTATGAGACTTGATTAATGACAGTAGGATATAAACTTATGTTCTTTCTGATAAAACACACAGACTTACACATACAGACACACACAATTTGGCTTTTGTGTTAATTCAGCTCTGCCTAACTATTTTATTCCCATCTGCAGAACACATTAATTAACATTTGCACCATCACTGAAGTCTGATTTGTCATTGTCATAATGGTCTTTATAGATGATGGCATCATCATTATATGAAGCAGGTAACAGATTTTTACATGGATTTTGATGGGATGAGAATGACTAGGCAATAATCATAATAGCACATGCCAAACACCTCTTTACAGAGCGCACCACTGAGCAAATGGTTTGCATGAATGATGGCAAAGTGTTTGCACATGCGAGATTCTCACTTTATGAATATAACTTAAACTTGAGAAGTACTTATGCATACATGTTATGGGAGAAATACTATGGTGTTCGTACTGACGTTTATATTGGAAATGTGTCATCATTTTTATGACATTAAGATCTGTTGCTATTACCTTCCCCATTTGTATGGAGTTAAGCAAAGAGCAACTGCAGGTATCAGCTTAAATGGGAAAATAGCAATTGGTTCACCTTCCTTCATGCAAACACAATAAGTGGCGAGGTGTGGCCATCAGCACTTTCGACATTACTGAGTGTTAAGAGCAGTGAGCTAATGTTTAGTGCACAAATGACACAGGGTCCAAATCCAAGTCAATCTAATTTTTTATACATGGTGTCAGGATTGTATTACATAAGTAAATGGGATAATTCTTGCAATGAAGTCCTGTATAAAAATAAACATTAGTCAAGTAATTTATGTCAAGAGCACACGCATTGATTTGCATTTTTATACATTCAGTGGTCTAAATAACTGAGTAAATGTTTCAAAGTACTGCCTTTACTCTGATTTAACCCTATGTTCCTTTAATGTAGCAAGTGTAAGCAGCATTGTGCAGAGATAACTGGACTTGTGCGGCCTACGCCATAGGACATGAAGAGCCATTCACAGTCACTCAGCATTGGTGTGCAATGCCAAACTCTGTGTAGATGCAGAGGACAAAAGTGAAGGGCTTATATTAGAGGGCATTTCTGCCATGTGTGTGGTGTGTGATTCTATTTTTTGACCAGATTAAGAGTGTGAAAATGGGGTAAATAGGAAAGTTGTGAAATGGGAGCCAAGCAGGCAGAAGAACAAAGGGGAAGCAATACAGGAATGTGCAGGAGGGAATTAGGAAAGAACAATAGATACCCACTTCTTAAATAGTGTAATATGAACATGGATAGAAAATTGGATGAATTTGGACTGTCACCACAACACAGATGGGTGACAAC
This sequence comes from Protopterus annectens, assembly GCF_019279795.1. Lineage (NCBI taxonomy): Eukaryota > Metazoa > Chordata > Ceratodontiformes > Protopteridae > Protopterus > Protopterus annectens. The sequence goes on from NC_056746.1 coordinate 12,289,199, forward strand.
TCAATCATGTTGTATAGTCAGTTGGACCAAATCAGGTGTGTTGAGAAGACACATGTACAAAGTGGAGAGCTATATATGGGACAAACGTTTTTGTGAAACAGGTGCCCATTTTTTATTTTATTTCAAAAACAGAAGAATGTTGGGGAAGGGGCAAAGAAATATCAGGGTCAGGTAAGTGAGGTAGGTGAGAATGCAGGTGCAGACCAACATGACAGTGACAAGAATGGTGAGGGACACAAAAGGTTGGGGGATGCCATGATTAGAGATAGGGAGGGAACATCAGGGGCACATGCCCATCAAGCATGGGAGCTGTGAGAATCTAGTCCTCACCCTCAGAACTGTCATCACTGTCTCATTCCACAGCTTCCTGTTAGATTTCTTAATGTTTGGGTTTTCTATGCATGCCCACAAGCAACTTCCCCAAGTGGCTGAGGCATGCACCAGTGCTGCATTCTAAGACCTCATGTACCATGCATGGCAATTCCTGGCAGGTGATGAAATCCCCACCTCCAGCAATACTCCCAGAGGGTACTACTGCACCAGCTGCTGGGGTAATGCTACCTGATGCTGATGCCCCAGTTAGTACAGGGGATGCAGAGGCAGTACTGCCAGGCTGTGTCCCAGATGTGCTGGCCACTGGTACTGCAGCTATTGGAGGGGTGGCAGGCTGAGCCACATCAGTTGGCCTACCTCTGTGTGCTGAAATCATTTTGTTTGTTGTCAGCAAATTATGGCATCAGAATGGCGTGATCACACATATAAAAATAAAAAAGAAAGATTAAGAGGTGAAGTAAAAAAAAGGAAAAGGATAATTAGAACTATTAAATTTCACATACAATAATTTAGTACAATAAAAATATATTCTTGCTTTTATGTTAACCATACTTTTTACAAATACTAAATAGGATTGAGAATTCTTACAAATAATCCTTGCAATATGCATATATTGCTCTTATGCTTTTAAAAAGAATACAGATTCAGTTAACAACATGACATTTATGCCAATTTTGTTAAAATTAATATTAAATATTTTTAGCATGTATTTGTGGGATTTGAACCACAACATCTGAATACACTATTACACTTAACCCTTACAATTATTTTGAGCTACAGAATAAAGCATGCATGTTTGCTTTTACTGTTAAGATCCGCATGCTTAATTTGCCAGCAATGTATGGAAGAACAATAATTTTAATACAATAATGTTAATTTGTGCTGCATACATACCCCTTGCTTCTCTGAGTCTTTTTAAGTGTTCAGCATGGACGTCCCTGTTTGTTGAAATCTCCTGGGCAGCTGAGAAATAAATAAGGAGAGAAAAGAAGAGAACCATTATGCATTGCTTATTATTTATAGTGGTGCTGTATTGTTTCTGTCTATTGTTGTCTCCACTGTGTTTTTTTTTCTCAGGGTAGCTCAAGCTAGTTTCAGGGAGGGGGTTGTTGAGCCAGCCCACATCCTAGCTGTTAGTCATTGCCTGAGGTGCATCTCGCTGTAATTCCAATACAGACTGCATTTCTGTGAACTGCTGGAAAGCTGATAGATTTGCTGTGAGCTGCAGAATTGGAATCTATTTCAAACTGATAAGTACACTTTTTGCAACTTAATTTGCACTGTGCTATATTTATACACGTGCCTATTATTTATAGTGGTGCTGTATTGTTTCTGTCTCTTGTTGTCTCCACTGTGTTTCTTCCACTCACCCTCCCTGTTCTTGTCTTGGTGTTAATCTTGGTGGCTTTGAAACTGCCTGCCCCTCTTGTAAGTTTGTATTTGGACTATCTCAATTGCTCACTCAACTGAGTACAGTGAGATCATATTCTGATTTCAGGCACTCCTACTGTGTACAAAGAGAGCATTTGAGAAGGACAACCCCTGCAGCCTCTTAATTCTGCTGTATTCCCTCCCTCAAAAAAAAAAAAAAAAAAAAAAAAAAATATATATATATATATATATATATATATATATATATATATATATATATATATATATATTCAGCTGCTCTTACTGCAACTGTCTTAGTTGCTGTTCTGCATGCTGTTATCTTTTCAGTTGTTCTTACTCTGCACTTATTACTGCTTGTTAGTAGCCTTCTAATTTAATGCCTTCTGCACTTGTTTTTTAGTCATTTGTTAATTTAATTGCATTTATTTAAACTGTATTTGTCGTAATATTGATACACGTGTGCTAGCCTGCATTGCATTTGAATTGTATTTACTGCTGTTTTAGCTGCTTTTCTGTAAAAAAAACAATTCCTAGCTTGTTTCCTGCCTTTCCTGTAACTTCTCTAGTCCAGATACAGACTTGCTATATCCAGGACTGTTTGTAAGCTCCTGAGCCCCCCAAGCCTTTCTGTGTTGGAGGGAAGCCTTTTACCTTATCAGTGGGAGTGGTAAGCACTAGGTAGCCTGTCTATCACAGGAGGAGAGGTTTCTGGCCCAGAAATTATAGTTTATTGGCCGTTTGGGAAGCTCTTCCATCTCTTTCAACATTTTGATTCAAAGGCCTGTGTTTGTGCTTGTTTCCTGCCTTTCCTGTTACTAGTCTAGTCCAGGTACAGATTTGCTGTACCCAGGACTCTTTGTAAGCATCTGAGCCCCCCCCAAGCCTTTCTGTGTTGGAGGGAAGCCTTCTAGCTTATCAGTGGGAGTGGTAAGCATCAGGTAGCCTATCTACCATGGGAAGAGGGGGGTTTGGCCCATAAATTGTAGTTTATTGGCCGTTTAGGCAGTTTTCCATCTCTTTCAACTTGATGGCTTAAAAGCTTGCATTTGCTCTTGTTCCCCACCTTTTATGTAACTAGTCTAGTCCAGGTACAGATTTGCTGTATCCAGGACTCTTTGCAAGCTTCTGAGCCCCCAAGCCTTAGTTTTGGAGTGCAGCCTTCTAGCTTATCAGTGGGAGTGGTAAGTACTAGGTAGCCTGTCTACCACAAGAGGAGTGGTTCTTGGCCCAGAAATTGTAGTTTATTGATCATTCGGGAAGTTGTCCATCTCTTTCAACTTTCTGGTATAAAGACCACAGACTTGCTGTATCCAAGACTGTTTGTAAGCTTCTGAGCCCCCCAAGCCTTTCTGTGTTGGAGGGAAGCCTTCTAGCTTATCAGTGGGAGTGGTAAGCATTAGGTAGCATATCTACCACAAGAGGAGTGGTTCCTGGCCCAGAAATTGTAGCTACTGGCCGTTTGGGCAGTTTGTCCCATCTCTTTCAACTTTCTGGTTTAAAAGCTGTACTTGCGCTGTTTCCCACCTTTCCTGTTACTAGCCTAGTCCAGATACAGAGTTGCTGTATCCAGGACTGTTGGTTAGCTTCTGAGCCCCACAAGCCTTCCTGTGTTGGAGGGAAGCCTTCTAGCTTATCAGTGGGAGTGGTAAGCACTAGGTAGCCTATCTACCACAAGAGGAGTGGTTCTGGCCCAGAAATTGTAGATTTTTGGCCATTTGGGCAGTTTTTTTTTTCCATCTCTCTCAACTTTCTGGTTTCAAAGCCCGTGTTTGTGCTTGATCCCCACCTTTCTCGTAACTAGTCTAGTCCAGGTACAGATTTGCTGTATCCAGGACTGTTTGTAAGCTTCTAAGTCCCCCAAGCCTTTGTGTTGGAGTGCAGCCTTCTAGCTTATCAGTGGGAGTGGCAAGTACTAGGTAGCCTGTCTACCACAAGAGGAGTGGTTCTTGGCCCAGGAATTGTAGTTTATTGATCATTCAGGAAGTTGCCCATCTCTTTCAACTTTCTGGTTTAAAAGATCACATCTGCGCTTGTTTCCCATCTTTCCTGTAACTAACCTATTGGAAAGCAATAGAAAGCCTTAAACTGATACAAACCTTCTAGCTTAAAAGAGAGACTTTGGAGTGATTGAGTATCAGTTTTCTGTATTTTCTTGCTGTACTTAACTGTTTTCCGCCTAAACGCTGATTTTTCCAGCACTTATTGTGATTTAAAAGCTTGTTTTTTTCACATATTGTACTTATTTGACTGCCTGCACTTTTAAAAAGTTTTTGTTTAAATAAATTGTTTAACTGTTGTAGGCTACACACTAAAGTGCGATAGCCTTTTCTGATTGCTTGTAGTCATTTAAAGCTGTTTTAAGTGTACTTTTTACTGTTTTTGCCTTATCTTTTCAAAAAAAAAAAATTCTTGTTTCCTGCCTTTCTAAGCTAGTATAGTCCAGTTTTCAGGCTAGTGCTGAATTCAGGGCTGTGTTACAAGTTTCTGAGTTGCCCATACCTTACTTGGGTAGAGGGAAGTTTCTCTGTTCACCTGTGAGAGAAGGGAACTTTGAGCAGCCATCTGTTCCTGGAAGAGTGGTTCCAGCCCAGAAGTTAGTAGTTTAAAAACCACGTTTGCATGGTTTTGTGCGCCGGGCAGCACCGGTTAGCTAGGGTTAAATTATTCCCGGCTCCACTAAGTCTCCTCTTCAGTTTTTCACTTGAAACTAATCTAACTCTCAACCTAAGCACTCAAAAAGCATCCTACAGTCCAGCACTTGCTCAGACCTAATAGCAAGCACTAATATACCCCGACACTTGACTGCCCAGCAGGGCAAGGCTCTTTATCCACCCCTCACCAACCAAGCGACTAAGCAGCTCACCCTACTATTCAGGCATGACCAAAGGGCAACTTCAGGTGTACTCTCCAGTCCAGCTGGTGAATCTGGGTATCCTGAGGCAATGTTACAACTGCCTCATGTATACAGACAGCCCTCTCCTCCTACCACAAAACACTAACATATGCAAGAGATGCAATTATACAGCCAAACTGGAGGCTAAGGTCTCTCCACACAAGACTGGAACAGACAGTCATGAGGTGAAGGTTAACACTTTCACCACACCTCCAGCCTCACATAGACCTACTAAACCAGCACTGGCAGAAAATACACATAAATACAAGAACTCATACTCGGAGGCTCTAAATAAAAACCTGCAAAAGCATCAGAGAGCTCCAAAACAGACACCGACAAAACCCGCACCTCCTGTCACAAACCAGACAACACATAAAACACAAAATCAATGTGCCGCACAATCAAAGCCCTTAAGGCAAAATAACATACCTAACACACTAGTAATAGGTGACTCAATAGTCAGGCACACTGACACCCCACTCACTAGGCTGGACAAGGAAAAGGTTACTGTTAGCTGCCTATCGAGAGTCAGAATCCACCACATAACACAAGCACTAAGGTCACTCCAGAACAAGTACAAATATGACTCTGTCATTGTGCATGTTGGTGTGAATGACCTGAGATGTACCTCCCTGGACTACATGAAAAGAGACATGGAAGAGCTCTCTGATCATGTAGCCCAGGCGGGTATGACCCTGATCCTGAGGAGCATCCTGACCTCACCAAGAATGATACCTCAGTATAAAGAAAAAATTATCAATTTCAACAATTGGCTAAGCTTCTGGTGTCATTCAAAGGGGATCCAGTGTCTGTCAGCCTGGGATGACATGCTCGACAAGCCGCGTTGCTTCACAAGAGACGGCTTGCACCTGTCACCCCTTGGCTTTCGAATACTGGCCAAGGCTCTTGTTGCCCCCATAGTGCCTTTTTAGGCAAGGCTCAAAATTCAAACCCACCACCGTAAACAGCACAAGTAAAAAAATGAGGGTTATGCTACTCAACGCCAGGAGTTTAAATCTCAAAATGCATGCGCTCGAAGCACTCCTAAGTATGGAAAACATCGACATCTATGCAGTAACTACAACCTGATTCAAGGCTCCAGAGAGCACTCCAGCACTACTGGGCTACAACTCATATCACACATTTTGGCCACAGAACACGGACCGAAACACAAAAGGAGGGGGTGTATCCATATTCATCAAGGATACTCACACCTCCAGGTTAGTCGTGCAGCATGATACCTCTGAGATCATCCATGTGCAACTAACATCGGGCAAATCTGCAATGCAAATTGTGACCTGCTACAGATCACCCTCCATGACCCAGGACCACCACTCCGCCTTTCTGGAGACACTGGAAAACATGAAGGTCCTACCGAACACCCTGATATTGGGCGATTTCAATTACCCTACCATTAACTGGGAAAACTACTTGAGTACAAACTCCCAGGCTCAGTGCTTCCTGGAATTTATCATCTCAAATGCCCTGGATCAGCTGGTAAACTCTCCTACCAGAGGCCACAACATATTGGACCTATCATCACCAATATGGGTGACAGGTGTTCCGTACCAAAGGTCAACCTGTGACTGGTTAGATCAGACCATAAACTAATCACCCTGGATGTCCACACCCCACCACCACGCCCAACCAAGGAAACCACAATGAAAAACTTTATTAAAGCAAACTTCACCTTACTTAAGGCAGAGGTGGTAAGTTTCATAGCCCCCATGCTAAAGGATAACACTGCCCAAGATGCAGAATCCTTTACAATTGCACTCTATGAGCACCTACAAGGATGCATGGATCATGCCATCCCTAGCAAGACCAAGAGTCACTCCCTTAAGAGAAGGAAACCAGTCTGGGGGACCCTTGCCATAAACAGGTTATACAACAGGAGGAGGAAACTAGTTCAGAAAAAAAGCAAATCCCAAGAAGGAAAGATATCCCTGATCAGTATCAGTAAGAAACTAAGGTCCCTCATAAAATCATCCAAGGCTAATGTCGAAAGAAAAATAGCCAAGGATTTGAAAGATAACCACAAAGCCTTCTTTAGCTATGTCAAGAATCTAAGTGGCAACTCACAGATATGCTCAGAGCTAGTGCAAAATAGCACAAAATATACTGAACCTACTGATATTGCCAACATCCTGGCAGATAGATTCAGTGCAAACTTCACCTCCCTCTCACCTTCAAAAGGGCCCACAACAATACCGAAAATGTGTAGTGTCCTAGAATTCACAGAAGCACAGGTGAAAACAGCCTTTTCAAAAGCCAAAAACACAGCATCAATGGGGCCGGATGGTGTTCCAGGCTGCGTCTTGCACGAACTAAAGAATGAACTAACCCCCCACCTAAACACGCTGTTCAGCCTCAGCCTCTCCACAGGCTACATGCCCATAGAATGGTGCACAGCAACGGTTATTCCACTCCACAAAGGAGGGGCCACAACTGACCCTGGTAACTATCGCCCCATAAGCCTGACTAGCCTGGTCTGCAACGCTATGGAGCGCATCATCATGGAACTCATTAACAAAGACATTGGGAACCTCCAAACACTTGACCTGACCCATTTCGGCTTTGTTAAGGGCAGATCATGGTTGACTTCTTCGAGACAGTCACCAAGGCCATAGACGAGGGAAAGGTGGTTCACACAGCCTACTTTGATCTCGCCAAGGTGTTCGACACCATTCCTCACTCGGGTATTATAGAAAAACTCACCAGCCTGAACATAAACCCCTACGTCACAAGATGGGTTGCCAACTGGCTTACAGATAGAACTCACACGGTAAGAATAGCGGGATCCAGGTCCGACTCTAAACCAGTCACAAGTGGTGTCCCACAAAGCTCAGTTCTGGGACCCCTACTGTTCAGCATATATTTCTCAGAAGTACAGCCAAACACAGGAGGACTATGGCTAAACAAGTTCGCCAATGACTGCAAACTGGGAGTCATAATTGACTCTCCGGCTGACACGGACATCCTTCAAAAAGGCCTTACTGAGACAGACACCTGGTGTCAAAGTCATGGCCTCAAGCTAAATGCCAAAAAATGCATAGTCATCCCGTTTGGGAAAAACAAAACACCCACAAATTACCATATAGGCGGCAGCCCCCTTAATACAGAAGCGGTAATAACAGATCTGGGGACCCAGGTAGATAGTAATCTCTCCTTTGACAATCATATTGCCAAAGTAGTTAGGAAATCCTTCTATGTGGCCCATCTAATTACTAAGGGGTTCACATCTAGAAATAAAGAGGTTATAGTGCCCCTCTACTCATCACTCATCAGACCCATCATAGAGTACAATGCCCCATTTGGGATGTACCTCACAAGACACTTCCAACAGCTGGAAAGAACACAAAAGCACCTCACCAAGAGAATTACTGGCCTCAAACATATGTCCTATGCAGCCTGACTGAAAAAACTCTGGCTGTACTCAGTGGCATATCGCTTACTCAGAAGTGATCTCTGCCTCACTTACAAAGCCATGTCCAACTTAGAATTGATGGACATGCTCCACCTAAAGAAATCCAAGTCACTGCGAGCCACGCACTCTAGTGAGCTAAACCTCACCACAACAATAAATAGAACATGCTGGAGGGATAGATTCCTGTCACAGAGACTCCCCATGCTTTGGAACAAAATTCCTAACTACATTAGGCAGAGCCCCTCACTAACACTCTTCAAGAGAAGCCTTGACGAGTGGATGGGTAACAGAAAATACACCTCTGGGATCACTTCATTGGCTCTGCTTGACAGAGGCTCAGTTAATTAATCAATGGGGCGGCGAAAGCTGACATACTCTGGCTAGGCTTAAAAATGCCCTCGGGCAGATAGCCTTGTACCTACCTATGAACCTATGAACCTATACCTGTCCTGGCTATCTACAGCTTTCTATATCAGTTAAAATATCTTTATTATACTCAATTGTAGGATGTCAGCATTCCTAAACTCATCCAGCTACTGATTGAGTTGTTCCTGCTCGTGCCATTTCACGTCATTGCAATGATGCCTGCACTGCTCCCCAGTGTGTGGAATGCCAGTCACACTGGAGACAGATTTGGCTAGACTCTTCCAAGCCTCCAATTTATATTGAGACACGGTATAGTCCCCCTGCAACAGCCTACACCTGTAGCATTTTACAAGGAATGCAGTGAATATTCTTGACTCCTCTACACCCTACCTTTGAGCCCTGAATTGGGTACTATCCTTGCCAGCTCCTGCCATGTCTGCACAGGTCATCCAACAACAGTTAAAGTGTTTTCCTACCAGTTCATGATATTGCGTTTTATAAACCTGCACAACCATGCCAACTATGTTTGCACGATAGTTCACACAGAGCAACATTGTCAAACATTGAGGAAGGCAGTTTATGAAATAGGAGGGATAATGTGACAGTTGACATTCATTTATGGCTTGTCTGCTGCTATACCTATTAAATGGTTTGATTTTTAAGACATGAATTGGGGGTATACATTTTATGACTTGACACATTTTATTGGGGCCTTAAACACTGATAAAAATAATTTGTACAACAGGGGATTCAAACCTGTGTAAAACAGAGAATACATATTCTTTCACACAGGTATTTCTTCCTCAGTGCTGCAGAAAAAGTGCTTGTCAGACATGGTCATTAATTGTATAGACCCAAGTGAGTGGTGCTACACTTCAGTTAACCATCTGTGTGTGTGACCTGACAAGGCCCTGGTTTATGCATTCTCATGTGTCATGCAGGAGTAATGTGTGACAATATATTGGAAACTCATATACTTGTATTACATACAGGAAAGATTTCTGAGTTCTGGGTCAGACAACATAATACATTCTGTTTTTCAGCTATACTAGTGTTATGTGAGTTGTTAAGATGGCTATCAGTAAAGTATGAAGTCAATCCCAGGGCAGAAAAGAAACATTTAATTACAGAAACATAATTATCAGGATATCCCCAGTCACACATATAATTCATATCATATCAACTGCTATACATAGTTATTGTTATGTATAATTATCTTTAATTATACATACTTAAATTAAGTGGAACAGCATTAATAAAATTTGCAGTGTGCTGGATTAGAACCCTGGCTTATTTGTACTGGGGCTATGAACTTACACCTGTCACCAGCAGCAGGTGTATTTTTTGTGCTCATTACTGTCCAGAGTGCTGACTACCATGCAACATCACTTACCATGTTTGCTTGAAGGAAGGCAAAAGAAGTAACAATGTGTCTTTTTTGTCTGCAGCCGTAAGGTGTGTTTTCACACAGGTGAGCAGTGCATAAATGAGAGAGACAATGGTGAAAATATATTTTCTTTGTAAAAAAAATTCTTAGAATAATTTATGCTTAAAAAATAATGCGGACTTCAACCATGCTCTAACTATCTTTTACTCTGTGTGCTTCAATATCTTTACAAGGTGTGCTACACACATAGTTGAGTCACAGGTATAATTTATGCTGTCCAATTACTCAAGTTGAAATTACATTTTAAATACTGACACATTTCATCATGTGTGCGTTAAGCTGTAAACCATGCATATATTAATATTTTAAAAATATATATTTTAACACGTTACATAACTTTACACAGCTCTGGATTTGAAATATCATACTAATGAAACTAGAAAACACAGTTGGAGTGTGTTATCTTTCCTTGCTACTGACACAGCTTTGTAACAGGAAAGGAAATTGTGCAATCAATTCCCATTTCCTCTCCAGCATTAACAGGACATACACTTGTACATTTTCAGCTGGTTGTACATATGTTGCTTACATATTCAGTGATCACACAGCCATGTATAAATATCTTTCCAGAAATGCAGCTCTGTCTTCTCTTTGTATTGAGTTCATTCTTCCCTTATCTCTGCTGTAATGTCAGACACGCATTCTGTAGTGCATTTTGTGTCCTTCTTTAAATGTGTGATAAAAAGTACATGACACTGAAAAATGTTTATCAGCACAGGCAAGAGAGTTTGTCTGCTATTGAACATAAAAGATAAATGTGTGCTGTTTTCGTTCCATTTAAAAGCTTACTAAAGTTACTTCTGCACTCTGTAAATGTATCCTGAGTGACACACTGCTGCAGGGAAGGTTGTCTGCTGTTATGTTTTCCTTCTCTCTCCCACTAATCATTCACAGTTTCAATCCATTAGCAACTAACAGTGTTGTAGAGCCTAATCTATGTTTACATGTGCTACACAAAGTCAAAAGTTTGGTATTCAACAATTCTAACGAGTTCACACCTCATTTCCATCTTCACACTACATGGATTGACTACAAAAGCATTTGATAGAATCCCACATTCATGGGTAAAAGAGAGCTTAAAAATGTATAAGATACACCCTACACTGATTGATTACATTACAGTGACCATGACACAGTAGCAGACCACTTTGCAATTAAGCCGTGATAAAGGACAAATTATTATCCCTGGGATAAAAAATCAAAGGGGGATATTCCAGAGTGACTCTCTGTTACCCACGTTATTCTGCCTTGCCCTTAACACATTAAGCTGTCTGTTTAACAGATTAGGCCATTGCTATAATTTGGCTCCTAGAAAACAACAAAGTGTAAAGACTTCTCATCTTCTCGTTGTCAATGATTTAAAACTTATAGCTCATCAGATGAGGAACTGAAAGTACAACTGCAAGTTATCAAAACTTTTTCAGATGCTATAAGAATGTCATTTGGTCTTGATAAATGTGCAAAAGCAACCTTTAAAGCAAGAAAACTGCAACATCAGGAAAACATCAGTTTGGGACAAGAATGTGATATAAAAGAACTTGAGCAAGAGGGAGTATATAAATATTTGGGAATTGATGACGTGTCAACAATAAAACATGAACAAATGCAAATAAAACTTAGTAAGGAATACTTTAGAAGACTTAAGTTAATCCTGAAAACAGCATTGACATCTCGGAACAAAATCCAAGCTATAAACCAATTTGCTCTTCCTGTCCTAACTTACAGTTTTGGACTGATTCACTGGCCACAAAACGTGTTGGATAGATTATATAAGAAAACAGGAAGGATGCTTCATGCTCACCAGATGATTTATAAAAATCAAGTGCATACCAAGATTATATATGCCCCATTCCAAAGGAGGGATGGACCTCCTTGAAATTGATTACATGTACAGATCTGCAATTGTGGGACTCCACACATATGTACTGACCTCACAAGACCCAAACATAGTGAAAGTTTTGAAACATAAGGAGAATAAATCTAAGATGATTTCTCTGCTTAATCTAGCAGAAGCATATCAGCGTAAAGCAGGAATGGAAATCAAACCACAAGTAGATAAAAATCAGGCAGCAACTGAATGTGCCAAAAAATTAAAAGAAAGAATATAAGGTGAAGGACCAGATGAGAAGACAAGAAATGTGGAAAATTCATAAATATAGTCGCAAGTGTAAAAAAAACTTCTGGAAGAACCTCATGTTGATCAGGAACAAACACAGCAATGGTTAAGAAGTGGTGAATTCAAACCAAGAGATGAAAGGTTAATATTTGTGGCATCAAGGTAGTGGGCTACGTACACGCTGGTTTACAAAGATTTGTAAAACCGAATTGGAAACAGTTGCACACCTCATTGCTGGTTGTGACATACTAATGGCAGAAGGACTGTATGCTGAAAGACATAATAATGTGGCAAGACTGTTGCACTGGGGATTGTGCAAACATGGCATTGAAGTGGCTGAAAAACATTGGAAACATGAGCCACAAAGCATCACAGAAAATGATGAAGTTTACATCACATGGGATTACCCATTACCTACAGTTCAAAAGATAGATGCTAGAAAACTGGATATAGTGGTCCATGAAAATAACACAAAGGTAGCATCGATCATTGAAATCGCCACACCCAGCGACTACAGGGTCCTGAACGCAGAGAGGTACAAAATCATAAAATATCAGGATCTGCAGGCAGAAACGAGAGCAATGTGGAAGAAAGATACCCAGACAGTTCTAATAGTAGCAGAGCAATAGATCTTATAAAAAAGAATCTATAATCATATTTAGATATGGTACCAATACATGTAACCCCGTATGAATTGCAGGAGTCATTACTGGGCACATTGTGGGTGCTGCGAAGAGCACTTTTGTCTGACACAATGATTGAAACAATAATAATTTCATGAACTTTAATCATATTTTGACTTAGGAATGGGGTCCATTCCCGTCATGGCATTAGAAATGCTAAAGATTTGGAGAAATTAAAGGGAGGAACTCATAAGCCTAAATCTTCACTATAAAAAGGTAACTGTGTAGCTAGGGAACTTGAAGGTGAGGAGATGTGTGTATCTGGACAAAACAGAAGATTGCTATTTGTTTAGATTTATCTGCAGATAAGGCTTCTAATTTTATTAATGCATGCTTGTATTTATCTAGTACATTCTAGATTTTGTAACATGTTACACAGTAATTTATACATTCAGTAGAAAAATGGAACTTTTATCTGTATGTGCTTCTTATAGTTCACTGTTGGCATAGGCATTTTTGTCAGGTATTTACATTTCTTAGATTATTAACTTTCATCATAAGTGTTACTGTTAAAATTATTTTACAATCTTCTATGTTATTGCAGAGAAATATAATGTACATGTCAGTGACACAGGTGTTATGCTTCTGAGATGGCTGAGAGACACTTCCAGGGGAGTAGCGGTACAGTGAGAGGTGACTAGCAATCATAAATTAAGTTTTTTATTGTAAATGTCTACACATTGTGATACTTGTTTTGAAAGTGTATATACCAATTTAATTCTGTGGTATTCCTTGGTTTGTACAAACCTTCATTTGCTTGTTGTTTTGGGGGTGGGGGAGCCACCTACCATTTGAGTATTGCCACAACAAAAGTGTGTTTCAAGTCCTTCTCTCTTGAAAATGTGCAGACATCCTGATATTTCAGTGGGAAACATAATACATTAGTAAAGTGGTATTCCTTGGTTTAGACAAACATTGGTTTGTGTGTGAGGGTGAGGTGGCACGACCACATAACCTTCAATTTTAATAACTGAAATGTGCGTTTCCAGTGCTTAACATTGACAAATGTGTACATAGGTAAGACTTTAGTCAGGTGATATTTAAGTGCTGTATTCTTCTCTATCTTATGTAACATAGGATTATGGCTCTCAATCATACAAATCCTTGTAAACCCCTTTCAGTGACTCAGAAAATGATGTGATAGTCCAGGCGTTCAGGCACCATTCTGCTTGAGAGAGGACGTGTGGATACGGCTGCCAGAATGCAGATTTGGAGCCAGTTAGTGAACAATGTCAATGCAGTAGGGGGGGGTCATGCCAAGACGTATGATTAGGTGCATCATTGGACCACTGATATGATTTCATCAGCCCAGAGGGGAGCAGCTGCAGTTGCCCATGAGCAGCTGGCTATGGGAGGCGGCCTCCTAACAATCCCCCACTGACACCAAATGAAGACTTCCTGTCCACTGTCAGAGATCTAGACAGCTCTTTGGAAAATGCACACCAACATGTGCTCGATGTTGGTGCTGATGTGTCTGGAAGGACAATTGTGTCCCAGGAGCAGCTTCCAGGTAAGCTTGCCTATGGCAAATTCTAGAATTGCTTATATAGTAAAATGTATAATTTGACTAACATTTTCTGGGGGGATTTTCCTTTTTTCCTATACCTGTTGATAACTTAATAGATATGTATGACACAATTGCACATTACACATGGGCTGAGGGTGCACGTGTCAGCCAAGTTTCAGTTAAAACTGTTCTTACCGGACATGTAGTAATTGTGTATTCACTGTATCCCTGTGTTATTCTCATTGTGATGGTTAATTGCTTTCCTTCTCTTGCTTAATTTCTTCCAGGATTGTCCTCCCTACAAAGTGTGGCATCATTTAAAAATGGTAAGCAAAAAATGTTTTTTTTTTATTATTGATGACCCTTCATCAGATATATGCATTTATCTTTGTGTGAGGTAGTTGTAATAAGTGTCTTCTGTATTGCTGTAGCATCTGCAATAGTGAGACCAGCGTTAGTTTGTTATCATATAAATTGTTTTACATATTTACTGTAATATTAATTTAGTTCCTGTGTTTGTTGCTTGTTATCATAGGTGATTCTGACAGTGGAAGTGTAGGACTCTTACCACCTGATGTCAGAGTATCGGTAGCCTCTCATGATAATGGTGGCCAAACAGAGGCACAGTCAGGGGGTGCAGAGGTTGAATCTGATGCTGAGGTTGACATTCAGTCATCCCCTGGATTTCCATCAGACATTCAGTATACCTATGCATACCTATTTCACTGAGCCCTCAGATATTGGACAGGTGGAGGGTGAAACACTTGATCAGGGTAATATGGTTACTGCGGGTTCAGTGCCGGTTGACTCTGGCCATAGCCAAAGTGTGGGCAAGGTGCCATGCAGAAAGGTTGCTAGGGGTGTTCAGAGGAGGTCTGTTGTCCACCCTCCACCTGATCCTGATGTATCATTATGTGCCACTCTATATGTTTAGAGCTATAATGGAGGAATATGCACGTTCCACTAGGGCCTCTGAGGACATGAGTAGGGTTGTAGATGGCACAGGCTGACGTGTGTGACTGCCTCTGCCATGTAGCCGATTCAATGGATCAGATGAATGACACAATGGAACAGGCAGTGTCTGTCAGGGAGCATCTGCTGGGAGGGGGAACAGCATCCACTTGGATGTAGGTCAGTATCATCATCTGCTGTTAGCCAATATGGCCATGCCCAATCACGCTCCCGTAGTGGCAATAATTCCACTGCTCCTTCAGTGGTTGACATGGCCACACCCAGATGTGGTAGGCCATGGGGGCAGGGTCCTGAGCATACTCATGAGGAGAGCTCGTCCAGCAGACAACAGTCAAGTTCGGGTAGCACCAGTACAGCTGACCATGGGCATGGACATGCCAGTGCAACTCCTGGCAGAGCCAGTTCTTGTGGTTAGGGGTGACAGCAATGAACTGTTAACTCTACCAGGCATGGCTCACACCTGTCTGACATGCAAGGATGTAGGACTAGCATAGAGCTTGGCTGTGTTCTTGCAGACACTCAAACATAACAGGTACATGGTTCATCCATGAGGTTTGTAGCTCATTTTTGTCTCATTGTCTATTTAATAATTATCTACATTTTGGCCTGCCTGTCTTTCTTACTCACATACACTCACTACCTTTTCTGTCTGTAGCTAATATTCTAAGAGCTACACATACCTTAGCCTCCACAGATATTGGTTCCCTTTGGTTGACCCTTGCTCTCAGTTGAAGACAACAGAGGTTGTGGAGTTCCTGTAATGTCCTTTGGTTGACCGTTGCTCTCAGTTGAGGACAGCAGAGGTTGCGGAGTTCCTGTAATGTGTCTCTATCCACCCTGTGGCGCTCTACTATTTCCATTTCATGCAAAAAATTAAAAATTTAAATGGGGTCTAAACACCTCTGTTAGCAGCAGCAGCAGCATAGACTTGGGCCTGTCGCACAACGCATGCAGAAGAGCAGCAGCAGCCCCTAACATTCTTTCTGCATAGAGTACTTTATATGGCTGTATTCCAATAGGTTTTGGAATTTGAGGCCAAAACCTGAAATGAGTGTACACGATTGCTTTATAGCTTGTTGAATAGCTTCTCCATTTTGGATTGGCTGATTAGCATAGAATTAGCTGTTTATGCTATAATTAGCATACCACAATGTTTACTGCTTTTCCTAGCTCTACACAACATGTAGAGCCACTTGCTGAATACAAAGCAGCAGTCGACTGCATGCATGTTGAGCGAGCCGTGGTGGGTTTATCGAATGCAGTCCTGAATTTTTATCTAGATAACTGTAGACAAGGCGAGCCTTAAATGAACTGTCGCCCTAGGTGAAGAGATCTATGATGCCCCCCACCCTGCTAACCACTAATCCCCATACACACATCACTCAGTGCTTCCCTACTACCCCCCTATCCTGTCCTGTCCACACTGTCCAAAGTATCTTTTTCCCTTTTTCCAAAGTTTGCCTTCCTCTTCACTTTCTTTCTGTCTTTTTCTTTCTTTCTTTCATTCATTCATTCAACACATTCTTTTTAAGTGAGGCTGCATTCTGATAACTGTGGAGGAAATAACTGCATTAAGCATGGGTTCTGGGAAGCCATGAGGGCTTTAGATGCCATGAGGTACATTTTGGAGTTTATTTTTAAATAACCTTTTCATCCAGTGATGGCCTGAATGATAATCCTGATTAAGGAAAGAAATTGAGTGTTACTCTTCAACTTTGCTTTTTTCTGCATCCTTTAAACACACCTTAACTGACCAAGACTGCATCATAAAAGCTGTGAAGGAAGGAAGTGAATTAAGTCAATTGTCTGGGGACTACTAGGCCCCTGGAAACAGTGGAGGTTATAAATGCTGTAGGTACATTTTAGACCTTTTTTCAACCTTTTGATCAAATGATGGCCTGAACAAAAATCATGATTAAGGAAAGAACTTCAGTGTTATTCTCAAACGTTGCTTTTTTCTTCATCTTTTCAGCAGGCCCTGAGTGACCGAGACTGCACTTGGAGGAAATAAGTGCATTTAGTCAGTGGTCTTGGGGACACTAGGACATCAGAAGCCATGAGGATTCTAGATGCTCTGAGATGCATTTTAGTTTTTTTTTCCAACATTTTCATTCAGTGATGGCTGGAACAAAAAAACATAAGGAAAGTATTTAATCTTTTTTATGATTTTATTTCAAGGAAGAAATAAGTTGTATTCATGGCTTAATGCTCGAAAATGACAAAACTGCAGTTCCCAATAAACTGAGAAAAGGTTTGTAAAGATTGATTTACTGGTTGATTTCTATTTATTTATTTATGTATGTTTACCAGTAAAGTCTGACTGGGAAATGGTACCCATTTTCAGAGGAGGCCTGGAATGAAGAAACAAAATTATGACAATCACAGACATAAGTAACAAGTAAAATGAAGAACTAAAACAATCAGTTTTCTAGTTGCTCTAAAAAATTAAAGACAATGATTTACTGGCAAAGTTATGCAGACAGAATAACATAGCTGCTGAGAAATAAAAAGAACAAGTAACTGGCAAAGGCTTTATAAAATTGTAATAGCAGGACACATCTTTTGTATATACTGAATAAGATGGTTGAAGTTATGGGAAATGAGAGGGAAAAGAAAATACAGGCAAATTAGCCTTGAAGCAGATAAAAGATTATGGTATTTGGACAGGAAGTTATAGAAGATGTAACAGAGAAAACTGATAGAACAGTGTAGATAAGGAAGTAATAAGAAAAAAATAGATTAAATAAACTCGGGTGTGGTTGGTATGAGTAGTGACTAGTAATGTATATATATTATGAGCAGATGATCCTCCAGTGGAGATGAGTAATACAAAATGGGGTAAATGTTTACAATATGTACAAAAGGAATGCAAGAATGTCTCTGCATCATGCTAAGCGGATGGCTTACAGTTTTTGTTTAAGGAGTTTATTGGTAAAGTTGGAAGAAAGTTTAAAAAGTCTTTAGCCATGTGAACAGCAGGAACAAAGTCCGAATTCAGGTAAAAATTATTTTAGTGTGTATTTAAATGTGTGGTGGTTAGATATGGGCCTCAGGGCAAGTGGGATTGAGTTCAAGAATCTGGCAATGCAGATAGATGCAGAGCATTTCCTGTAGGTCTCTCAGCTATGTAGGTGGAGAGCAGTTTTTTTTTTTATCATATGAGTGTAGTGGTCTGTTGGATACATAAATCATATCTAAAAATAGTAGCTGCCTCTCAACCCTCCCCCAGAAAAAAATATAGTCACTTTAAGTGAAGGCACAAATAGCCACAGTGATTTATATTTCAAGTTGTTGCTGTCATACATATATAAAGAGTATGCCTCACCCTACCCCCAAAAGACAGTCACAGTCTGTGTACCTCTCTGTCAGACTGGGATGAAACTAAAAACACAAATAGTACAAAACATATTTCAACCTGCTGCTGTCAGACATATAAACAGCATGCTACCTTACACTCCCACAAATGATAACTACCAGAATATGTATCTGATATTTGACTGCAAGGAAAGTGAAAAATAAAAATAATCAGAATTCTTTTTCCATCTTGTTACTCCTAGACAACACACTGATCCTGTACAAGCTATAGCGACCCTCTGTACACACAGCTGATGTATGTGAGGAAGGTTAAAGAATTAATGACCACTCTGTCTCCAGCCCCACAAAAACAATAGTGACCTGTGCACACCTTTGAGATTTGGGAAGAAAATTAAAGAAATAAGGGCATTATCTCTAGCCCCCCAACAGAAACTACAGTGACCTCCTGTACACACCTCTAACACTGACCCTACTCAGACTAGGTGGGTTTAGGAAAGAGGCCATCTCTAAACCTGTGACAAAATCCTCTTATTCAGCCTTAGACGTTTGGGTCCACCATGTCTGCAGAAGCTCTGAAGGTCTGGATTTTCTGAGGTGTATTTTTATGCCTTATGTTTTAAAGGATTATTTAAACTGGGCAAATCATATGAGAGGAAGTTACTTTCATCCAGCTAGACCCCACCCCCACAAGGCAGTTATAACCACTTCTGTTTGCAATTCAGGCATCCGTTAGTGATAGAAGAGGATGTACATTTAATGTAGTTCACCTTTGCTCCACACAAATGGTTACCACACATTAAAGTATTCCATGTTGCTTCACACATTTTGTATTAATCCTGCAAAGTCAGAAAAATGAGCAGGCAACAATACACAGCTAATCATTTTCCTCTGCAGGCAGACCCAGGAATTATAGCTACTTTGTCTGGACATAACTCAGTCTCACTTACTTTGTGTGTGTGTGTGTGTGTGTGTGTGTGTGTGTGTGTGTGTGTGTGTGTGTGTGTGTGTGTGTGTGTGTGTGTGTGTGTGTGTGTGTGTGTGTGTGTGTTGTATTTCAGCTTGGTTCCATGGAAATAGAAGTCACAAATTAAAATATTCCAAGTTGCTTCCCATGAATCATAGTAATCCTGCAAAAGCACAATAGTCCTGCAAAGTGAGATAGTGACTGTTTAAAACTGAGAAAATAAGAGGGTAATTACTTTATGCAGACAGACCCCCCTCTCCCAGCAGTTATAGCTAAAATGACAGACATATTTGGTGAAACTTAATTTAAATACCCCATAGGGTGCACAGTAACAAAACTCAGCCCCCACCCTTTAGACAGTCGCACAGTACATTTGTGTAAAAACAGGAGCTATAACATCCATTGGGGACCTGACACCCCTTTGCACCTCTTAGCACAGGATCGCAAAGCTCTTAAAGTGTGTTAGTCAGTTTGTATATATATGGTGGGGTTGGTAGCTCCCTTGTTGTATTTGGGTATTTCTCTCTCAACATTAGTCTTTTAAATCCACAGCCAATCTGCATGAAAGTGGTGTTGGTGTTTAAAGTAAGTTGCTCTTTATATTTCAGCTTTGTTACATAAAAGCAGTAGCCACACATTAAACTATTCCAAGTGTGCTTCACATAAATCACAATAATACAAATGCATACTAGTCCTGCAAAGTCAGATAGTGACTTTTTAAAATGACAAAGCTACAAGAGAGTTAGTTACATTTTACCGACTGCTCTGGCCACCAATTATAGCAAAAGTGACAGCTGTGTGTTTTGGCTTTGTTTCATGGAAACAGTTGCCACACATTAAAGTACTTCAAGTTGCTTCACATAAATCACAGTAATCCTGAAAATGCGCACTAGTCCTGCAAAGCCAGATTGTGACTCTAAACTGAGAAAACAACAAAATGGTCAGTTACTTTCTACAGACAGCTCCCACCTGCATTTATTAGTTATAGATAAAAATGATAGCTATAGTTTGCTTTTCAGGTTTGTTCCATGGAAATTATAGTGATGCATTAAAGTATTCTAACTTCCTTCACACAAATCACAGTAATGCTACAAAGTCAGAATATGAGCAAAAAGCAGCTGTTAGTCATATTCCCACACAGGCATGCTAGCATTTTTATGTTGCTCCTATTAATTTAGTTAGTAGAACAATGGGTTTTTCATCAACAAACATTTTCTGAGAAGAAAAAAATCTCATAACTTCAGTGTCTGGCACTTTTGACTGACTGTAATCCTCAGTGGTTTAACAGGAAATAAAAAAGAAAGAGGGACATACCTCTTAACCCATTAGCATGAGAAATATGGATAAAGTCAAAAGTAATGGGGAGATGTTGTTGTCGTTTGTCTATCAGCTTTTCCCGGTTAGGGGTCGCCACAGCAGAACTCCGGTCTGCTAATGATTGGCAGTAGATTTTCATGAACGCCGAGGTGCCAGCTCGACGTCCAACCTTCAACGAAGGCACGCCCATTTACGCATGTCTTTCGAATGCCCACCCAACCAAGGGGAGGACATGCAGACTCCACACAGAAGGCACTCCCCGCAATCCAGCCGAGAATCGAACGGGAGAACCTCTTGCTGTGAGGCAACAATGCTACCACTGCACCACCACTAAAGGCCCCAAATCAGGACAGATTTAAATGTTGTTCTTAGAAAGTTGTTAGAATAACATTTTTTTTCATTAGCATGCATTTTCTGAAGGACCTCAGGTCTGAGATGTAAAGGTCTGCTGTTATTTAGTGACTTCAGCCCTTAATGATTATCCAGAAAACCATAAATTTTACATGAAACAGACCAAATGTATGATGCAAAAATCTAGACAACTGAGAGGTATGATGAGGGATAGGGCAAGCAAATTGGACAAAATCAGCCATGTTCTGTAAAAGATTAGGACTAGCTAGACCCCAGCCATCTTAAAGATCTGTTTGTCTGCCAGTTACATAAGAAAACAAATATTTACTCTCCTGAGAGCTCTCTTCACTACAGACTTTCACAGTTTTGAATTTGTTGACTTCTTGCTCAGTCCCAGCCATGATCTACCTGATTCGTTATATGGATAGATTGTGGGTGGGATCAGCAGGAGGCCAACAAACTGAATAGCCAAATTTCTAGAAGTTTCTCCTTAAGGTGCCGCTCTCACTTCTCTAGTAGGGGTGCTTTTCTATTATTTATTTACTTATTTATTTTATAGCACTGAAATACCACTTTACTATAACAGATCATCACCCACTTTTTCTCATTTGTCTACAAAAGGGCTTGGGATGTCATGTCAGCTATTGCCATCTCTCAATTCAATGCCACTCTCCTACCTTCTTTGACATTCATGCCTGACTGCCGCAGGTCTTCTGTCACTCAATTTATCTACCTCTTTGTTGGATGCCCTCATTTCCTCTTGCATTCCTCCTGTCTGTCCCAAATATTCTTCACCAGACTGTCTTCTGTTTTTCTACATATGTGCTTAAACTACTATAATCTCTTCTCTTTTGCTATTTCTGCAATTGGAGCTACTTTGACATATGCTCTTATGTCATTTCTTCATCTATCCCACAATGTGCATCCTACCACCCATCTCAGGCACTTCATTTCCATCACCTCTAGCTTCCTCAACTGCTCTGCCTTTACTGCCCAGATTTCTGTACCATATAGTACTGGTCGCAGCACTGGGTTGTACACTTTACATTTCAGTTTATTTGGCATTCTTCTGTCTTACACTACCCCTAACATCCTGTGCCAGTTGGTTGCATCTCTTCTGATTCTAGCTTTGATCATCTCATTCAGACTTCCCTTCTTATCAACCACCCCTCCCAGATACTTGAAACTGTTAACTTGTTCCACTATTTTCCCTTCTTTCTCAATTTTCAGCTTCTACTGATTTCCCTCATTTGCTGCCATTACCACTGTCTTATCTGTACTCAGTTTCATCCCATGTGCCTTCAGTTTTGCATTCCATTCCCCTATCCTTTGCTGAAGTTCTTGTTCAGTGTCTGCCAATAATGCCACATCATGTGCCTGTACTGCCACATCATGTGCCTGTAATGCCACATCATGTGCCTGTACTGCCACATCATGTGCCTGTAAGGACACATCATGTGCCTGTAAGGACACATCATGTGCCTGTAATGCCACATCATGTGCCTGTAATGCCACATCATGTGCCTGTAATGTCACATCATGTGCCTGTAAGGACACATCATGTGCCTGTAATGCCACATCATGTGCCTGTAATGCCACATCATGTGCCTGTAATGCCACATCATGTGCCTGTAATGTCACATCATGTGCCTGTAAGGAAACATCATGTGCCTGTAATGCCACATCATGTGCTTGTAATGCCACATCATGTGCCTGTAATGCCACATCATGTGCCTGTACTGCCACATCATGTGCCTGTAAAGCCACATCATGTGCCTGTAATGTCACATCATGTGCCTGTAAGGACACATCATGTGCCTGTAATGCCACATCATCTGCCTGTAATGCCACATCATGTGCCTGTAATGCCACATCATGTGCCTGTACTGCCACATCATGTGCCTGTAATGCCACATCATGTGCCTGTAATGCCACATCATCTGCCTGTAATGCCACATCATGTGCCTGTACTGCCACATCATGTGCCTGTACTGCCACATCATGTGCCTGTAATGCCACATCATGTGCCTGTAATGCCACATCATGTGCCTGTAATGCCACATCATGTACCTGTACTGCCACATCATCTGCATACAGCAGCTGTGTTGATCTCTCCCAACCAGCCTGTTTGCTAATGTAATCCATCACCAACATGAACAGCAGTGGGCTCAGAGCTGAACCCTGAAGCACACTCACTCCCAATGGGAAACCCTCAGTGAGACCGAACAGTGTTCGTACTTGAGTCATTGGGCCCGTGTACATAGCCTGCACTAATTCTGACAATGTTTCTGAGACTTCAGACCAGTGTTAGGAGTGCCCAAATCAGCTTTCTTGGGACCTGTAAAGTGACTCTACAAGAGAAGTAAGAGCTGCACCATAGGAAGCCACCTGGTTAGCCTATGCCTAAGGCTGTCCATGACTGTAGACTAAATCTACATTAATTCCCGTATATAACTCATACACCAGCACCCTCATGTCAATCAGGATCTAATGCAGGAATGGTTAAGGAGAGGTGAATTTAAGCCAAAAGATGAATGGTTATTATTAGTGGCCTAGGATAGTGAGCTACGTATACATTGGTTTACAAAGTCCATTGAACAGGTGGGAGAAACAGACAATGCAAATTCTATAAAACAGAACTGAAAACAATTGCACATCTTGTTTCTGGGTGTGATAAATTAATGGCAGAAGGCTTGTATACTGAAAGGCAAAAATATGTGGCAAAACTGTTGTACTGGGGATTGTACAAACATTAAGATATTGTACTAGCTGAGAATCACTGGAAACATGATCCACAAAGTATTATAGAGAATAATAAAGTTTATATCACGTGGGATCACCCAGTATCAGCAGTCAAAAAAAAATAGATGTGAGAAAACCAGATATAGTAGTGAAAGAAGGAAAAAAGTAGCATTGATCATTGAAATTGCTACACCCAGTGATTACAGTGCCTTATGTACAGAGAGACACAAAGTCATAAAATACCAGGAATTGCAGGCAAAAATGAGGGCACTATGGAAGGAGGATACCCAGACAGTACCAATAATAGCAGGAGCAATGGGTGTCATAAAAGAGTTTACAGTCATATTGACATATGCTAACGATACATGTAACTCCATATGAACTGCAGAAGGAGTCAATTCTCTGCACATTGCACATGCTGCTAAGAGCACTTTTGAATAAAATCAAGGATTAAAACAATAATTATTTCATGAACTTTAATCATACTTAGGAATAAGGTCCATTCCCATTGTGGTATTAGAAACCCAAAAGACTTAGAGAAGTTAAATAGGGAAAACTCATATGTTAGAAACAAGTTATTGGTCATTCTTAGGATGGTTTACAGGTTTACTTTTAAATTTGAGTATGAGCTTCCTAATGTTTAACCAGACTGGTGTCATTTCAGGGTGTGCACACAGGTAGTTTTTATTCAAGGGTACATTATGGTGTAAAGATATTAACACTATTAGCTATAAATTGGGTACACCATCTAGGCCTGGATTTTTTCCAGTTAGGAGCCTTTCTTAACCTCATATCTAGCTTACTGATAGTTACTTCATTCTAATCCATATCCTCTGTATTAGAGATTATTTTTTTCTTTTACATCTTTTATCAATTCAACATCCTTGTTGTGCTCAACAGAGTGCTTGTAGATATTTTTCCAGAATGTATTAATGTCCTGTCTTTTTGTCGTGGGTATGTTTTCTGCAATGCACCTTAAAACCAGTAATCAAGTTTACAGGCACATGAATGGCATCAGAAAGCAGCAATACATCAGTTGATCCTAACAATGGAGTGGGGGTGGAATGAATGCGATCTTGGACCATAAGGCATTTAACCAGGTTTTGTAGGACTGTACCAGAAAGGGTGGAATTCTTTTTGTGGTCCTAGTTAAGCAAGGTAAAGATGTCAAATATATCTATGTAAACGCACCATTAGCCAAAAGTGATCGTGCCACTGTGTAGTTTAGAGTGGAGGATTGAGAAACTAAAGGCAAAATTTATAGTATGGGATTTCATGGAGTGGATCATACCAAAACATGAAAGAGGGTGAAATATGAATTAGGGAACTGGACTCAAATCAGTGTTGCTGAACAAGCTATGAAAATGGGTCATGGATATAATATTCCAGGATAAATGTAAAAGTTTGAGGAATAAGAAAAATGAGAAAAGAAAAGGCCAGCGTGGTTATTTCGGAATTTATTTTATTTGTATTTATAGTCTGCTGTCTGAATTAATCCTAGTAGGCCCGTGGCCTATTTTCATAGCAGACCCAAGGCCTGATGGGGATATTCATACTGACTTTGGAAATTTGGCCAAGACACCGGGGAAATTCCCTACTCTTTTGGAAGAACTTTTTCCCTATTAGAACACTAGAAGAATGGAAGAGGACAGCTCTAATAAAGCAGAGGAGAGGAGTGTAGTGACATTGTGAAAAGTAAATGTCTTTTGAATTATAAACATATGATAAAAAAGATGTTTATAAGCTCTGTAGAAAGTCACAAAGTTGGTGTTGGATTAGAAGAAGTGTTACAGTAGTGCAAAGTGCATAAGGATGAAAAGATGACATGGCAGGACTCAGAAGTGGAATAAGAAAGAAGAACTGTGTGGCAGTGGTGCAATGGATGAACATCATGGTTCCAAAGATGATGGCGGTTCATAGATGTCCTATGATGCAAATAAGGGAGAAAGATAATGTGATAATTGCCAGGTATATAATATGGGACTGTTTAGTCAAGCAAAACTTTTGGAAATTTACATTTGAATGTTTTCAATTTTCTGCTTGTTGAGTAACTGAACTCTAAAGCTAAACTTTGCTTTTTGTAGAAGAAAGTTATTAGAAATTACTTTAGTATGTACATGAGAAGGAGGCTTTCATTACAATGCACAGCAGATGAAGTTCATCAACAGGACACTGTGAAATATTTAAGACAGTTATGTGCTTCAGTATGTGAAATTAGATGGACAACTGCTGAAAGGCAAATATGGACTAAGGCAGTTAAGTGCAGGTTTTCTGTTGTTGTTGTTGTGTCTTTCAGCTTTTCCAGGTTAGGGGTCGCCACAGCAGAACTCCGGTCCACTAATGATTGGCAGTAGATTTTTACATGCCGAGCTGCCAGCTCTGACGCACAACCTTCAACGAAGGTACGCCTATTCACGCATGTCTCCACACAGAAGACGCTCTAGCTGAGAATCGAATGGGACAACGTCTTACTGTGAGGCGAAAATGCCATGAAAGTTGTAAATCAAAAGTCGTTCCACCTATCAGATGATATAAATAGATGAATGGCAATATATTGTTGGAATCAACCTTTTTTTTTGGGGGGGGCAGCATTTATTGACAGAATGTCTAAAGGAGAGGTGTTTGCAATGTGGAGAAAATGGGCACAATAAAATAGTTGCATAATTAAGTAAAGGAAATGGGGAGAAGAGCATTATTGGTTGGATTTTCTTAATAATGTTGAACATGATTATTATGACATGGAGAGCAAAAGGGTGAAGATATGTAGGGTGGCAATAAAAATACTAATTCTTTACAGAAAAAATGTCTTTCACAAAGAAATGCAGTGGACATGGAACAGAATGATTTAGATGATACCATGGCACAAGTGGACTGAAGAAGATACAAAGTATGCAAGATAATACTGTAAATGAAAGTGATGTAGACTCACAGGACATAAGAAAGTTAAGTGTGAATATGGAGGAAGGGAAAAGAGATGTGGAGGATTTCGGTCATAGTATGGAGTTATTCAGAAACAGTGCATAAAGTAATACAAAATAAGATAAGAGATGCTCAGGAAGGAGCAATTCAGATACGCAAGTAGTGTAACCACACTGCATGAGAAACAGCTCCATATTTATGGCGTGCAAATGACTGCATAATGGTATGCAAATTAATACCATCATGTTAATAAGAGTCACCAAATATGCAACGATGACATCAAACATGGTCGAACAGTTCAAAGATGTATATGAATCCAGCACTGAGAGATGTGGTGATCACGTGTTGTGAATGGCAGGATTTTTTGGTGTACAGGAGTGTCATTTGTGTTATTACGCTGGGAAAAGCAGCAGCTGTGGCACAGTAGCAACTAGTAGTGACTGTTCTCAAAGCCAGTATCTACAATTCTGCACGTTATCATTTGCCATGTTACAGACAGGTCTGTCAGAGGTTAACATACCATTACCTCTATTACCAGGACATTGTTGATTGCATCTATGTTGACAGGTGCAAGAGTTATCAGTTGTGAACTGCATATTAGAGTGGACACAAAGATTCATGTAGCATTAGCTTTCCTTGCAGCAGGGACTTTTCAGTGTCCGACAGAGGACACATTAGGACATCTGCAGGTATCAGTCTCATGGATCATATATCAGTTCCTTCATGCAATGCTACAGCACATGCAGGACCATATATGGTTTCCATGGACACCAGAGTAGACAACCAGCAGTATGTGGACATTTTAAAATATAGTCCATCTCCGTGGCATCCTTTGAGTCATTACATCCACACTGCCATCAACACCCTACCTGTTCCACATTGTCTTCAGTACAGCATCCAGAAGGGTTTGCACTTTATCAACTGCATGTACAATGTAGAGAGCATTATATACACTGTGTCTATGTGCCACACAGGTAGTGCCCATGATTCTCACATCTGACAAATGTGTGACATCTACTAGCATTTTATGCGATCTGACTTCCCACATGGTCATTTAGTTTGTATGTGCACACATTACCAGCTACATAGACCAAGATATGCATTTTCCATTTAAGAAGTAACAGAACATATAATGGCATCCAACTCTATGCATTACAGGAGATGCTGGATATACTTAGAAGTCATGAATGATGACCCCATGGGAAACTCCCAGAACATGGCTAAGATGGCGTACAACACCACACATTCACAGACGTGGAACACTGTTGATCACACATTCAGACTCCTGAAGGCATATTTCTGCTGCATTAACACCTCTGGTGGTGCACTGCACTACACACCTAACACCTGCAGTCAAATATTCATGGTGTGTACCATGTCACACAATACGGTAGTACAGAGGCAGCTAAGATTTGGGAACATTGCAGTACTCAATGACTAACCTGCTGCAGTAAACAATGAAGAAACAGGGACAGAGTTCAGGGGAACTGGCTGCAGTGGCACCCCATGCCAGGCACAGGAGGGTGCAATATGTTACAACACTGTCAAAGAGGTAGTGTTTGGTTTACAGTCATAGACTGTGATAAAGAAAACACAGAATAAACCTGTTGTGAAAATTAACATACCCAAGATGTGTATTAAAGTCCATTGACTGGTAACACTGTGCATCAAGCATTACCTTATGCACATCAGCCATAAAGATAGGCAGGACACAGTCATCATCGTTTGCAAAAGTGCAGTGCGACAGAGGAAGAGGTGATATCAATGCTATTATTCAGGGTATCACAGGAGATGTATGTGGTAGCCTCTCAGGTGGGGAGCAGGTTGGGGAAGTTAGAGATTATATCCCTCAGTGTCAGGGTGTAGCTTCCATGTCATGAACATTGTTCAGGTGTACCATGAGGCCCTGTAGTTTAGGGCTGAATGCACTCTGTGTTAGTGATTGAATAGCCCTTCATGAGTGTATGTGGGAAGCCTAATGTGGTTCCCCGCATTTTTTTTAGTACGTTTAGTGAATTATCACTTGTGATATAGACAAACTTGCATTTATATAAAACTAATCAAACCATGTTAACAAATTCACATTTACAAACATTATAATTCACATTTGTTATATATCATATGAGCTAAGTAACATTACATAAACTACTCAATGCCTGCCTTCTCTTAAACCTGACTCCTGCCCCAAAACATTTTTCTGCAAGAATTGTTCCCACAGTTTCCATTTTTCTATGCAATTTCTCCTACCCTTTTCTAAAGATCCCTTCCTGTTCTTTTATCTCTGTTATAATACGCCCTACTTCATGTATAGTTGGTTTCGATTTTGATTTCCATTTTCTACTAACTGCTTTTTTGGCAGCCACCAGAATTAAATTTAACAAGGTCTTACTGGGTCTAGGCAATTAAGATCCTGTATCCCAGCTCAAAAATGATTTCCTAAGTTACACTCATTTGCTCACGCAGTATTTCTGACAGAGTACTCTGTAGCAAATTTTTAAAGTCTGGCAACTCATTACACTTCCAAAATATATGTTCCCAGTTATCTTTCCAACATTTGCCATCTACCTAAGGAAAATTTGTTTGGAAACTGTTTGGGGTGTAAATGCATCTATGCAAATCCAGGCAAAAATCCTAAAAATTCTAGATTTTGTTGCGTATTTGGAAGTCATATATATATATATATATATATATATATATATATATATATATATATATATATGTTCTCCCATTGTTTTTGTGAATTGCATATCTAATTCCTCTTCCCATTTTTTCTGACCTCTTTTGATTGATCCCTGTAATTATTATGGAGTATTTTATATACCCTATTAATTAACCCCTTTTTAACAGCAGCTTCTGTTCTAGATTCAGTTAAAAACTCAGCCAGTGCAGGTCTTTCATTTAGGATTCTCCTATCCATTCTCTCTCTGCCTATACTCTGATATCTATCCCTGATAGGGAAGGCAATCGTTATCCTGCAATCCAAATGTCTTCTTGGCCTCCTTCCAGTCTGTTACCTTTCCCTCTCTGATTATTTGTTCCCATTACTTTGGCTCCTTTGACACCTTCCTCTATTAAATTCCAGCTCTCGCTTATCTATTCTCTGTAGCCCTAATTGCAGTCAACCATACCGGTAAAATCTCCTTTCCCATGTTAGCTTAGTTCTTAGTATACCTTCTGCTACTTTGTGAATATAATATTCTGTATGACTGTTATACTCACTCACTCACCACCCTCACTCACTCACCACCCACGTACACTCACTCACTACCCACACTCACTCACTACACTCACTCACCACGCACCACACACCCACACCCACTAACCCCACTCACCACACTCACCCACTCACCCACTCGCTCACCCACCACACTCGCTCACCCACCACACTCGCTCACTCACCACACACACTCACCCACCCACTCACTCACTCAACTCACACACCACACTCACTCAACTCACACACCACACTCACTCAACTCACACACTCACCGTTTCACACACATAACCACAAGTTTGTTTGGCAACACCAAGAATGACCCCAGGCCTTCGTCCGTGGAATGCACGAGTAATTATGTACTTTGGCTGTGCAGACATCAGACACAGAAACACATGCCTATACAGATCTTACACATCAAGCCGCTCCATTCAAATTGTACATGAAATGCACCCATTGAACAGTTTTCCACCTACAACATTATTAAAGTATGTTAATCCAACACTAGCGAGCCCTACTTTACACAGCCCAGTAAATCTGTCCACGGATTCAGCTTCTACAGCACAGTCCAATAAACTGTCTACTGTACATTAGTGTTAACACAGGAATTTCCAGTTCTTATCAGCATAACCACATACACAGTCTTCCACCTCAGACCTTTCATGAAGGATGTTTTATTTTTAAACTTTCATCCTTCCCACTTTAGGGGTCTTACATAAATCCCAGCAAAAAGGAGACCTATAAACTGCAATCACCCTGATCCAAATACATCCAAACATGGCTGCAAAACTAAAAGTGTTACGATTTTGAGGGGAGGGTTAAGCAACCATGCCCACACCACCTGGGAACAATCAAATTCTTCCTGTCTTTATAACTAACCAGTTCCACAACCACAGGGAATAAATTACCCAGCAAAGGCACACCAGTACCTAATGGAATTAAGTGACAATTCAACACTAAATCATAAATCACAAAACAGACTTTATCAATTCAGTATATGAAGAACATACCAGTATAGTGTATTTAAAGTTACATCTAACTACCAGATTGTGCTGGGACAGCTTTAGAGATAAAAGTGGTTTTGTAAAATTCAGCAGATACTGGCAGAGTGCCCTTTATCACACAAACATGCACACACTTGCCCCTTATCACACAGACACAAAGTTTGTTTGGCAACAGCTAAAATGACCCAAGGGCTTCTTCCTTCTGATAGCAGTTTGTTAACTATAGGTTCATAGGTTGGTACTAGGCTATCGGCCCTAAGGCTTATACAAGCCTAGCCATAACAATTCCCTGGCTATTACTTCCACACTATTTTCTACCCTGGACCCCTGATCCCCGGGGTTAATTTCTTTCTCCCATCCAATCGTCAATGTTCCGTTTGAAGAGGGCCAAAGAGACGGTCTGCTTGACATGTATGGGCAGTCTATTCCAGAGTCTGGGCAGTCTCTGAGTCAGGAACCTATCCCTCCAGCATTTGTTTATTGTGATGACAAGGTTTAGATCCCTGGAGCATGTAGCTCTGAGGGATTGGGATTTCTTTAGGTGTAGCATGTCCCAGAATGGGTACATGTTTTTTCGCAAAGGGGATAACTATACATTTCTTGGCGCTGAGCTTGAGCCCATGGCTCTGGCACCAAGCATCTGTTTCTGTAAGGCCCTTTTCTAGAGTATCCACAACATTTGGGGATTCAATAATGGCTCCCAGTTTGCAGTCATCTGTGAACTTTGTTAGCCAGAATCCCTTAGTGTTGGCCTGTACTTCAGAGAAGTTGATGCCAAACAAGAGCGGTTCCAAGACTGACCCCTGAGGTACTCTGACTTGTCAGAAGCTGGATTTGGAGTGGGCTACTTTTACAGCGTGGGTTCTGTCAGTAAGCCAGTTGGCAACCCATCGAGTGGCGAGGGATTAATGCCCAGCTTAGTAAGCATTCATACACACACACACACACACACACACACACACACACACACACACACACACACACACACACACACTTGCCCCTTGCTTGCATTCACACACACACACACACACACACACACACACACACACACACTTGTCCCTTGCTTGTATTCATACACACACACACACACACACACACACACACACACACACACACACACACGCACACTTGCCCCTTGCTTACATACAAGACCAGTGTTATTGCAAAATATCAATGCTAATAATACATATAAGTGGAAACAAATGGGTGCCGCTGATGAAATTATATAGTACTCTCCATTCATAATGAATGCTCCTGCTATGCTGACTCAGCAGAAAGTACAGTTGTGTACCTACCATAAATGTAGATGTTCGAGTGTATTCACTGTTGCAGTCATTACTCTTGGGTTATCCTGCTGGCAGGCTACCCGCAGTCGGCCTGAATTCCAAAGTCTTGGTCCGGCGTCAGTTGCTGTTGCCTCTTCTCTGATGTCAGTGTGCCAGGGGTATAAAAGATGCAGCCAACGCCATTTTCTTCAGTTTTTCTTGCCCCAGATGTCAGGTGCCCCAAAAGGGTAGACTAAAAATGATGCCAATAAACATGCATGCACTAAGGTAATCATTTTCTTCATCTACAAGCAAATACACCACATAGGTTGTATAGAATAGAGAAGTACAGATAAGACCCAGCAAAAGAAAGGGGGATGGTGGGAGGGTAACCTGGACTGCAACAGTGAATACACTCTACATCTACATTTATGGTAGGTACACAACTGTACTATGTTCATTGTGTTTCACTGTTGCAATCATTACTCTTGGGTTGAATCCCAAAGCTGAGGATGGGTGGCTGGGGCTAAATAGGATTAGCAGAGGCTATGAGGCCCTGCAGAACTGCAGTGGCAAAGCCTGCTCTGGATTTAGAGTAGAGAGGTAAGTGGTAGTGCTTTGTAAAGGTGTGCACCGAACTCGAAGTTGCAGCCTCTAAGATGTCTTTGGTTGGTACTCCTCTGAGGAAGGCTGCTGCTCTGGTTGAATGTGGCCTAATGTCCTTAGGCACTGATGTGCCATGTTATGAATAGCAGAAACGAATGCAATGGCCTATCCATTTTGAAATAGTCTGTTTTAAGATAGCCTTTCCTTGTGATCCTGCAGCATATGCCACTAAATGTTGCTCAGTCTTTCTGAAAACTTTAGTTCTGTCCAAGTAGAAGCATAGTTGTCTGTGTATGTCCAAAGAATGCAGATGTCTCTCACTCTCACCCTTGTTCTGTGGGTTTGGATAAAAGGTAGGCAAGTGAATGGTTTGGTTAAGGGCCACACTGGACACCACCTTAGGCATAAATGTCAGGTTTGTCCTCAGAGAAACCCTGTCTGGATGGAAAATGATAAAAAGTTCCACAGCCATGAGTGCCTGTAACTCCGAGACTCATCTTGCAGAGGTTATTGCTAGGAGCAGAGCTGTTTTCCAGGATAAGAATTTTATATCAGCTGTCAAAAGGAGGCAGTGTGAGTTTTTCCAAAACATAATTGAGGTCCCATGCAGGTATTGGTGCTCTCCTTGGAGGTCTTATGTTTTTGGCCCTTCTGAGGTACTGCCTTATTAAATAATGAGAAAAGATAGGTGGTTCTGTATTGTAATGGGCTGAAATGGAAGAGGCATGGATCTTAATTGATGAAAAGGATAGGCCTCTGTCCAGCATCTCAGTTAAGTATTGTAAAATCTGAGGAATGTTTGCAACAAACGTGTCAATTCCTTGTGCCTGGTTCCAAGCACAGAATCTCTTCCATTTTTCTGCATAAGATTTTCTGGTGCTGGGCTTCCTGGCCTCCAACACCCATCACAGCTTTGGAGAGAGGAATGTTCTGAATGGCTTCATTATTTGCCATGCTGCCAGATTTAAGGTCCTGAGTTGGCTATGCAGGATCTGATTGTTTTGTTGGGTCAGTAAGTGAGGAATTTGAGGCAATGTCCAGGCTGGACCTCGAGACAAGTTCTTCAGGATTGGGTACCAGTGCTGGTGTGGCCAGTATCATTTTTGGCTTCTCTTGTCTGACCTTTAGGAGTACCTTGGGGAGGAGAGGCAGTGGAGGAAAGGCATATACTGTTAGGTTTTTCCAGCTTAAGGATAAGGCATCCACTTTCCATGCTTGCTTGTGATAAGTCCTTGTGCAGAATCTCTGTAGTTGGCAGTTGTGAGGGGAGGCAAACAGATCTATGTCTGGGCATCCCCATTTCCTTGTTATCATGCTGAAGACTTGTGGATACAGTTTCCACTCATGGGGATCCATGAGGTTTCTGCTTAATTCATCTGCAAGAGTGTTTATCTTCCTGGCAGGAATTGTGCTTGCAGGTGAACTTGATAAGTCAATGCTGTGTCCCATAAAGTCATGGCTTGTCTGCAGCAGGGGTAGGAATGTGTGCCTCCCTGCTTGTTTATGTACCACATGACTGTAGTATTGTCCGTCTTTATCAGTAGTTGTCCTGGATGAAGTAGATACTTGAAAGCAGGACATTTTTAACAGTTAGCATCTCTTTTTGATTGATATGAAGATGCATCTGGCTTGCAGGCCATGTGCCCTGAATAAATTTTTCTGCCATGTGGGCCCCCCAGGCATAATCTGATGCATCCGTTGTTAGTGTCTGCCTGGGTGTGGGTAAAGTGAATGGCTGTCCCTTGTTGTGGTGACAGGCCTGTGCCCACCATCAAAACTCCTGTTGCAGGCAGGGAATGAAGGTAATTAATGTTTCCAGGCTGTGGCAATGTTGAGTCCAAACACTTTTTAGATACCATTGTAGTTTCCTCATATGCAGTCTGGCATATGGAATTAGCAGGATGCAAGATGCCATGAAGCCCAAAGCTGCAGAATTTTTCTTGCAGATAACTGGGTCTTTGTTGCCAACATTTTGAAGTAAGAAGTCAGTTGCCTTTGTTTGTCTGGAGTGAGATAAGCCATCTGGGCAGTTGTATTTAAGCTTGCACCAAGGAATATTATCTCTTGAGAGGGTACTAGTTTTGATTTATTTTCGTTTACTGTGTACCCTAGGCAAATTAGTAATCTTTTTACAAATGCCAGATGCTTTAGTAGAATGTCCTTGTTCTCTGCTTGAATAAGGCAGACGTCTAAGTAAGGATATATTTGAATTCCTCTTTGTCTGCAAAATGCAATTACTGGTGCCAGGCATTTTGTGAAGACCCTGAGCGCAGTAGATAAGCCAAAGGGCAGTGCAGAGAATTGGTAGTGTATTGAGCCAGCTATGAATCTGAGGTATCTTCTGCAAGATTGTCTGATTGGGACATGCAGGTATGCCTCTTTTAGGTCTAAAGTTACAAGCCAAGCCTTCTTGCCCAGCATGGGCAGAAGCTGCTGCAGAATCAACATTTTGAATTTTGGAACGTCCAGAAATGTGTTTAGAATAAACAGGTCCAGTATTGGTCTCCAGGCTTTGTCCTTTCTGGGTACCAAGAAAAGTCTCGAGTAAAATCCTTGTCCCTGCTCTTGCTGTGGTACTCACTGAATGGCCCTCGTGTCCTTGAGGGATGAAACTTGCTTTTGTGCCTCTGCCCATTGATTGTATGGCAGGTCTGGCATACCTTTTGCCCTTGACAGGGTGTGAAAGTGGAACCTGTAGCCCTGAGACACTATATTCAAGACCCATTTGTCCTGGGTGATCATGTGCCAATTTTGTGAAAAAAGTGCTAGTTTTCCCCCTAAGGGGGCTGCCAAAAGATAAGTGCTTGGCGCTGGCAGAGGAAAGTCATTGGGACTGTTTCCTGTATAGCTGTGATTTGTCTTCTCCGCTTTTGGAGGTAGAAGCACCCCATTGTTTAGGCCTGTATGAGCCTTGGGGCTGGGATCTGCCTCTGGAGCATCTATATCTGCCTCTTTGTGGCCTGTCTGACACTGGAAAGGACCAATTCTTTGTGGGCCAGTTCCTGCTAAATCTGGGTGGCTGCACCTGTAAGAAATCCTTAACTGTCTGCATAGATTTTGCTTTGTCCTCCATTTTCTTCAACACCTCCTCTGCTTTAACACCAAAGTATGATACTGTAATGGAGCATCTAATAATTTTGCTTTAACATGATCAGACAGATTCTATTCCTTTAACCAAGCATGACTCCTAATGACAGAACCCGTAACAGCGGCCCTGCAAGAGGCCTCCAGAGAATCAAAACCACATTGCAAAGTATGCCTTCCCACTTGTTCAGTTGCATGCAATAAATCCTGCATTTCCTTGTTTTCTGCACATTCAGAATTTAATATTTTCTGTTTAAGCAGTGACATTAAGTATAGCTGATATTTAAGCATATGACACTGACAATGTAAAGCCCTCTCAGCCAAGGTAGCAGAGGTGTAAACCTTTTTCCACCATCTGTCCAGTGCCCTTGAATCCCTATCAGAGGGGATAGAGTTTTCTGCAGTGGAAGCCTTGACCCCTTTGAGACCATGAGAAATAGTTTCTGGGTCAGTAGCAGGGTTTTTATAAAGAAATTTATGTGAATCTGGAACCCTGTAGAATCTGTCTGGCTTAACAGGTGCAGGGGGTAAAGTCAGGAGACAGGCTGGACTCTGAAAATACATCATCTACAATGTCTAAAACAGGGGAGATAGCAAGAGGCCTGTGCTGAGGTAGTAAAGGAATGTCTCTGAGCCTTTTCTTAGATTCTGAGTAGTCTTGGCTCTCCCAGTGGAAGTGCTCCCTCATGGTATGCAGGGTTTCCCCAAAAGAATAATCCTCAGGAGGAGCGGCTGAAGGGATAGATTCTTCAGCAGCAGAATCCTCATAGGGAGGAAGAGAGTATTCCTGTTCAGAAGAGAGTCATAAACTATATCAGGCAGCAAAAATAGGGCTAGAAGTGCATTCAAACAGGGGCTGTGTGTAGAATTACATTTTTAATTCACTAGGAAGACTTATCTTACCAATGAAGCAAAAAATGCAGATGAAAATGCAGGCAATCCAAACTTTTCAGTCGTCCCTCAAACAAATGCAGTTGACAGGATACACGTACAATGAAAAGGAGTTCCACACACCACATGGGTTTTATTAGGTTGAGTGGGCTGGGTAAGGCAAGTCTGACATCACAATGTGGGAGGAACACTGGCTCTTCTATACAGCATGCAAATCAGGCGGGGATTACATCACTTTGGGGGAGGAAACATCCCGATAGCTAGAGAAAGAGCAGATGGCAGATGTGACATCATAATTTCAGTGCCAGCTACAGGTTTTTCAAGTTGGTTTGCAAAGTGAAACAAAAACAGTATAGAAAGCTAGGAAGCAGAACAGGGAAAACAGTTGAGTGGGTTATTTTTTAAAGCTGCAAGGGTGATTTTTTTAAGCTTTATCAAAGAACAGGGACTGGAAGAGTCAGCAGGTTGGGGAATCTGCTTTAATATCCTGTTGTTTTCTTTATCACATACACAAGCAACTAAAATACTTTGCTATAAAATATACAATTTATATTGTGAAAAGTTTCATAGAAAAGAAAATGTTTTACTTACTGTTTCCCCTTTCCCTCCACATCCTCTCCCCTCAGAGTCCATCCAAGCATTAATGTCATGAAGTGAGGCAAATGCTTTACAGTTCCTCTCAAGTTTAACAAAATCAACAAAAATCCACTCTTTCTACTTGTTCTTATCCAGTTGAATTTCACAAATGTGATTGATGCTTTGCAGTCTCACATTCATTCAGTCATTTCCATGTTGTTGGTCTTTTGTTATTCATCTCTGTCTCCCAACTCCAGATTCTATTACTCCCAATTTTTTTGTCAGCTCCTGTGCTATTCTCTGTCTCTCAAGCATTGTCCTTTGGAACACTGAAAAAGGTTTCACTTGCAAAGTCTCTCCATGTGCTTTATTATCAGAAAAATGAGAAACAGAGTCCATTCTGTTTGTTGGCTGTTTTTTTTTTTTGTTGTTGTTTTGCATTTCCTCTGTAGCCTGTTCTGCATTAAAAATGACTTTTATGCTCCAGGAAAAAATATCT
The DNA here is from genome assembly GCF_019279795.1 of Protopterus annectens. Lineage (NCBI taxonomy): Eukaryota > Metazoa > Chordata > Ceratodontiformes > Protopteridae > Protopterus > Protopterus annectens. The sequence goes on from NC_056746.1 coordinate 12,327,082, forward strand.
TGAAGACAACTAGATACAGCAGCTTGAATCTCACACCTGCCTTTCAACATTCCCTGATCATTGGAATAAATTTGTTTTTCTTCTGCTTGGTGTACAGTGAATAATCATTTTCCACTAACACTCTGCTCTCTCTTACTTTTAATACTTTGCCCTTTTGCCACAGATTTGTCAGAATCAACTCCTTCTGCTGGTAAGTTTGCATCTTAAGTAATAAAGATCTTAGCTGTTTTTTCATGGCCAGCTTTGAAGCATACATACAGTGTGTTCTTTCAATTAACAGTTCTTCCTCTGGAATACCAGTTTAGTTGCTTTTTGTGCCTTCATAAAATGTATATAGTCTGTTCCTTCTAGTTTCTTTGTTACAGCAGAAATTTTCAAATGTTCCTTATGTGATATGTCCTCTAATTCTACCATTTTTGACACGTCTCTTCTTGAGCAGTCCTATACTCAGCCAGCCTTTTCTTCATTTTGATCTCTGATTTTTGCAGTTTTATCAGCTCATCTGAATATCTCCTTAAAGCTTCTTCCATTTTTTCCATTTATGTTTATATACTTTTATTTATTTTAATCAGCTGTGAGCATATTTTACTTATTTTTTCTAGATTACTCAACCATGTCTTGCACCAAAGCTAGAGCATGAATTACTTTTTGCTGAACATCTGCAGGATTCTTCCCAGTCAGTGTTTTCTCTTCACCTTTTTTAGTTGATTTTTTAGGCTCTCTTAATGTCTTTTTTGCAGGCATTCAGGCAGTGTACTTACTAGCCAGTAACAGAATGTTGCTCAGGTTTACAAGATCACTGACTGTTGCCTCTTAGTTTCTGTATTCATAGAAAGAGAGCTAAAGTTAAGCTACTCATTAGTATGCAGCCATCTAGGAAATCCTCAGTGTGGCTTCCCATGTTGACATCCAACAGGTGGATGGTATCCCTGACTGTGAGAATGGCCACAGCTAGGTGTGGCACTCTGATTGCCAGCACAGGACACATATCCCAGCAGTGGAGGCAGATGAATGTCATTAGCCATGGCCATAAGAATGACCATACCAGTTGTGCTGATGTGAGGTATTTCCAGGTATGCCAGGAGAAGTAGGGCAGTGGATGGGTGACATATGCCAGCATAGCTAGCTGGGGTTTTGTAAAGAATTATGTCATTTGTGTATAAAACTGATTTGTACAGGTGCTTGTGTTGAAAAAAATGTATTTGTAAAGCTGTTTGTGTTAAAAATGTACCAACAGTGGGTCCTGCTGGACAGGAAAAAGAAATACCAGTATTTTAGACTTTATTGTAACTATGAAAATTAATATATTGTAACAGAGGATACTGGAAGAAAAGAAGTTACTCTCAGTCCAGCTAACTTTGAAAAATAGTCTGAAATTAAATTACTTAATTTAGGCCATAAAGACTGTAATCCTACAGTTCTGATTGCAGCCAGAGACAAAACATCCATACTAGGAAGCCCTCTGTATTGTCCTCGGGGTTGAACTAATTGCTACTCTGGAAGAGTGGACGTTTGAAATTGTTTTATGACTTCCAGAAGCTGCAACAGATCTTAGCAAAGCTCTAGGTGTGTGATGTAACACATCTGTGCTAAATCCTCGCAGCCTCTAGTAAAGGGGGTAGTATGGGAGCCAGAAGCCAGATGACCAGATGTATGTGATGTCATTCTGTAATCCAGCACAAAAATGATGTTTTAATACTAGATGAGACTGAAGTATCAGAGCAGTCTGTTTTGTAACCTGACAAAGAAGCATTTCTCATCTATTTCATCTGCCTTGCTTTAGTAAGTAACCAGATAATAAGTAATTCTTTAGATCAGACAGTAAAATATAGTGAGATTACTTAAGTACAGTTTTTCTGTAGCTTTGTGACTCTATTCATCTGTGTTATTTTAATATTTCCTGTGGTTGAAACTCTGGTGTTTATTGTAAATAGATATTTAGTATTTTATGGGATGTTTTATTACTTATTACTAAATATATTTAAACGTCTCATTCTGGTTGGTCCTTTCAAGAATATTTTAACCTTTGAGAATATTTACATTTATTTGGTGACACTGTGGCCACTCCTGAAAGACTTACTGTATTTTTCAAATACTACCATTTGTATTAGTATTAATTTCACTCAGTATAATTGGGTACCCTTGTAAGAGCATTGGAATAGCTGGCTTTGGAGTGTCTGGTGGCAGTAACTACCTTACATTCTGAGCAAAGGGGCATAGCTAGTAAATCTGTGCCAGCCTTTCCCAGGTGTGTGTGTGTGTGTGTGTGTGTGTGTGTGTGTGTGTGTGTGTGTGTGTGTGGGCATGCATTTGTGTGTGTGTGTGTGTGTGCCAGCTACTTGGAGTAGGGACACAGAGCACTGGTTTCACAGAGACAGTGCTGGAGGACTTGGCTTGGATACTCGGCTGAGGACTCAACTCTAAGCTGTGCTAGTGGGAAGTCTTATTGGGGGCCTGGAGAGGGAGAGGAAAATTCAGACCCCAGACTGAGAGTGTTCCCTGTGTGCTCTTATGGGAAATTGTGCTTGATGTAGACAGCTGCATATGGAAATACTGTGTGTATCTATTTTTGCTGCAAGTGAACATCCCTCACCAGTGTCAATGATGATGATTCAAGCTCCTTGATTACTGGCCCAGAGGGGGGACGTCACACCAGGCATGATTAGAGATGATAGTGATGAGGTCAGAACAATTTGTGCTATCTGTGTAAGCCCAGCATCTGACTGTATACCACATATTGGGACCCTTGCATGATGACAGACAGTATGGCCTGCAGACCCACAATGGTGGACATTTCCAACATGCTTCATGAATGCACCAATGGATGTAATGTTGGCTACCAGTGACCTGATAAGTATGCTTGCACCAAGTCCCTATATGCTAAATTAATCTGCATGCACTGCAGGTCATCTCACAGTCCATAAAATTGTTGGAAATTATTGTGTAAACTACACATGCCCATCATTTCTAACATACTGTATGTAGCAGTCATATATGGCTGGATCACCTAGTTCACTAACTTGCACATCCACTGATTGATGCCAGATATAGAATCTAAGTAAAAGAAAGACCTCAAATCATGGCAGTGACAGCCACCAACATGTCTGTCCCCTATGATGAATGTGCAGACACTGGAAGCAAAGCAGCTGATGGACACCATACATGATGTTGACTTCATGTAGTCTTGATGAGGTGCATACTGACAGGATGTCCAGTGCTAAACACAGGTGATGTTGAAAGTTCAGCTTGCCCTTCACTGTCTCTTGTTATGTGGGGGCTATATGTGTGTCCCTTCCAAATTTAGCATCACTAACACTGTCACTGTGTCATCTGATTGTGTCATGTGTGCATTGCCATCATCCTTACCCACAGGTGACCTGCTGATATTAAGCAGGTGCCATCCTGTTGCAGTGGAACCTGTATGTGGAACCTCTAAAAGCAAAAAGATAATATACCTATGGTAGTGCTGGAACATTTGACTCACTCTCCACAAATCACAGCACACAGAGTGGTACAGGGCAATTATATGACTAGCAAATGATCACATACATACCTTGTGGTGCAGGTTGTCACACCGGCAGCCCTAATGTACCTGAAGAACAGATATGCATGGGTGTTCTGCAGAATAACCCCTTCTTGCAGACAGGTCGGTGTAAAAATTGAAATGTACATGCCATACAAATCTCCTCTACAGACACTTGGGCAGTCATTTTCAGCCCAGCTCCCACATCCAAGCCATCGCCAAGTAAAATGGTTTGCTCATCTACACCAAAAAGTGTTACTAGAAAGTCTTCCACCTTTGTCAGTTATGTCTATGTTGGTGGTCCTTCTTCTGTGATAGATCTGTCCCTGGCAATATCTTGTACCTTGATATTTGGCATACAGTATCATATCAAGTGACCCTGCAATGCACCTATACTACCATCATATTATGGCCATCTACATCACTGATACCCTGCAGTACTCCCTGTTACACCTGCTCATGGAAAGGCTTGTCATTTTTTTCTTTTTCTGGATGAGCATGCCATGTGTAAGTACACTTGTCTATAAAGTGAAGGATCACCTGTCTGTACTTTATCTCTGTATTAATAGCCTGTTAACCTTTCTACACGTTTCCTAAACTTTGTCACCTTGATTGTTACTATAAATTGTTCATTACTCTGTAACTGTTTGGAGCTTTTCTCCCCAGGACTCCACTGAAAATGGACATTAGCTGTCCAGCCGGACTATCCTGGGAAACAAATGTTAAATAAATAAATGTTAAATAAATAAGTTGGGTCAGAAGTAACAACTCCTTGTGGCTGGTTAAAATTTCCAGCCATTGCCATGCTGTTGAGTTCATGACAAGATGTCTACACGTGGTTACACATGTGAGTTAATGTATGTGCATGATTGTCCTTGGCTTACCCCTGTGTCTCAGCATTGCCCTTCTCTCTCTATTTGGACCCTTTATAGTTATGATCTCTAGTTTATGACCCTGTTTGTCTATGGAAATTTCTTTTTGAATTTATGTTCAAGCAACTGTATATTTGTTGTATAATATCTTGTTTAATTTGCTTCTCAATATTCTAACCACTGTATGCTGCATCATTTGTAAAACTCTGATTTTACTCCTTTTATATGTTCTATGCTCTTTGTACAAAATAGCTAAGTTTATATAATTTTTATTATTTTTTTATAATTTTTTACTATGTATCTGGAGCTTTTCTCCCAGGGCCTCTGCTGAAAATGATCACCTTGTGTCCAGTCGAGTAACACAGTAAACAAATGAAAAATAAATAAATAAAATACATTTGGTGACCACATACCTGTCTACTATTATGTTGTGCCCATTCCCACCCTATCCCATTCTAACAGTAGCAATGGACATGTTATCACTGTACACTTTCTTGCACTGTGGTGATGGCTAACATTACTGTGCACGTCCTGTGGCTCTAGCCTCAATCTTTACACATAGCCATTCCTTGACCTCTGTACAGGGGACATTGTTTTCCAAAGTGAATTAAGGACGAGGAGATGGGAGCAGCCATCTAGTGTGTAAGCTGTTTGGAGACATGATCAGGAAGTGCAGTTCTTACTTACTTTTCTGAAAGCCAGTACAAAAAGTTACTTCAGTGCTTCAGTATTTAGTGTGGGGCAAGAAGCTGTAGCTAGGCATTTGTTACAAGTGCTACAGTTAAAAACAGATAAAAAGTACAAGCAGTCCTGGGGGCTGGTACCAAACTGGCATTGGATGAGCTGGCTATGGCTCTGCTGGCACCAATATGGTGATATTTACTGTTTTAGGAAAGAGAAGTACATTTACAAAGAAAAACATGGGAGATATTAAAAGGCAAAGATATTTCCATAAAAAGTAGCAGAGAACATGTAAGTACATTTCTGACGAGGACAAAAAAGGAATAAAAAATGGCATGTATAACCCTCTAAACAAGAAAGGAGAGTTGCAGATGAGAAAAGAAAGAATAACGGGTGTTGTGAAAACGTGTGAGGCAGATGTGCATTAAAGACAGAATATGTGTAGAGAAGGACTGGATGATTAGGAAATCGACAAAAGGAGCAGCTAATAATGTTACACTGAAAGGAAGTACTGGAAAGAGCGTTACGCAGAGTAAATGAAAATACAGCCCCAGGAGAAGATGGCCTAGATTATAAACTTATAATGATTTTAAAGACAGTAAGAAACAAATGAAAATAAATGAAACTGATGTATGGGAAAATTTTAGACAACAAAAGTGGAAATAAATAGAGGATAACATAGACATTAAAACATATCAATACATTTTGGTGGAAAATAAAATTTGACAGATTAGAAGATCAGAAAAGGACAGGCATAAAAATGACAGAGGATTATTATTCGGTGAATGCATACAAAGATGCAGGCAGACAAAAGAAGGCAAGCATTATAGGGAGGTAAAGGTATTTACAAGGAGCTGATTAATGTATAGATTGTATAGATGCAATCACCAGTGCTTTTTCTCTGTGTCAGTTTGTTTTTTGTGGATTCTATGTGGCTTTATTAAATACGTTTTGGACCATTTAGAGCCTGGATACTCCTTTACCGAGTGCTTGGTGGAAGATTTTAGTGCTAGCCTGGAGGACAGCCCTTTATGGTACAGCGACGGAATTTTTAACTTTTCAGTATTTGGAATGTATAGATTTTGTATGAAGGCTGTTATAAGACAGATTTACCACTTAAAGGAAATGTGAAATATCAATGTCATCATGAAGTCTTATGCAAAAAGGAATGATGCGATCTCAGGAGAAAACTGTGCATGTTTTATGAAACTTGTTAAACTGTGGACTTTTGGGGGGAAATAACACAAATGGTTAAAATAGAATTTTTAAGAGTTGTTAATATGTGTATATGTGATTATATATGAAAAATATGAGAATCTGGGAGAAGAATACAAAGTAGAAGGGATCATAATACCTGGTCATTGGTTCTTGCAGAAAGAAAGATACCAGGAAGTTTTATGTAATAAGATGTGGAATGATAGGGAAGTACAAAAATATATTGTTTGTTGTAACTTTGAAGTGAATGATTGTTGTAATAAAGAAAGAAAACATGTAATAAATACATAATGCACAAAAAAATGCCAGCATGGTTTGTTTTCTTTTCTAATAATGTATGTGTGTGTCTATGTCTTAAGTGACATTGAATAAAGGTGTTTAAAAAAATGTTAAGTTTTGATTAAGAGTTTAGAGGAGGTTAAAATAATGTGACATGAAAACATATATCAAAACTATGTAAGGTAATTCAAAACTGCATATGTGTGTGTGTGTGTGTGTGTGTGTGTGTGTGTGTGTGTGTGTGTATATATATATATATATATATATATATATATATATACGTGTGTGTGTGTAGATATGCAAACGCAGGAACACCAAAAACCAAAACACTGATCAAGAACAACCCTAAAATGACACTGAATCGCAAAAATCTCTAGCCATCTGGACACAGAAACAAGCATTAACATGGGCCCTGCAGGGTGGTGGGAGGCAAGTCAGGGATTTGATATTTTGGGTTTAGGCATATTCATTTCTGGATGTTCCTGTGTTGCGATCCCATGTTTCAACTGAACATCACTTGCATATCTGATAGTAAGCCCTAAATAGACAGATACACACACACACACACACACACACACACACACACACACACACACACACATATATATATATATATATATATATATATATATATAGGGTCTATATTAGATCATCGAAGTCCAAAAACAGCGAATACCAGTTGGGCGACACCAACTGTGTGAAGAACAGAAATATCAAATCTGAAAAAAAAAAAAAAAAACTAAGACAGGCAAACTGTCATAAAGTGTTTTATGCAGGGGGGCAAGCCCCCCCCCCTGCACCTGCCATACCTTCGCTACTTAAATATACCAACTCCGAGATCGCACTACATTGAAGTAAAGGGAAGAATTCCCTACTGCGATCTCTGTTCATTCTTGCGATGTGTCACGTTTTCGCACATTTGGTGTCACCCAAATGATATTCGCTCTTACTGGACTTAGCTGATCTAATATAGACCCATATTATATATATATATATATATATATATATATATATATATATATATATATATATATATATATATGGGTTTGTATTACTTTGCTGAAAGCTTAATTGAGTGAATCACTAATGATCAAACTTAAATTAGTGAAATCTCAATTAAGCGAACAATGGTTCCAGCCAAACATTTCCTAGGGAAAAAGAATAGTAGGCCAGCTACCGACTGGAACAAATGCAACAAAATATAAAACCCTGCAAAGTAAGGGGCTTTGCTCCCACACCTCCCTATATATACTAACTCTGAGATTGCACTACAGTGGAGCAAAGAGTAAATCTCCGATGATGGGCAACCACATCCTCTCCCTAGGAAATTTTTCAGTTAATTGAGCTTTCGCTGAATAGGGTTCAATGATTAGCAAGTCACTCAATTAAGCGTTCGACAACGTAATATAGACCATATATAGTAGGAAGCCTCTCACTGAAGAACTGTGCAACACAAAATATCCAAAAATCCCAACAACAGAATGATCACCACAGTCACCACAGCCAGGGTAACAAAGTATACGACACCAGTAAAATGGAAGATTTTCTTTATTGGGTTAAGTGCTTCTGGATCTCCTGATCCTTCATCAGATCCATATAAAACAAGTCAGTTAAAAACATTTTAAATACTGAAACATACCCACTCAATTCAGTGACACACCCTCTCTATCAAAATTTCACACACGCCTCCTATGCCTTCCCCCTTTCAGAGCAGGTTTAATTGGTAAGTAGGCATTGAGACCTGGAGATTTGTATGCCTGCAGCCTGCCTATCCAGCACATTTCTGCTTTCTCTTCTAAATCGTTAACATTTCCCCCTCTCTTGTTGTTACCTATACTCTGTATTTCCCTAAAATGAAAAGAATGTCCTTCGTTCTCTTTAATATGCTTAAAACGTTTTTTTTTTTACATCCTGTTGCCTAATGTCACTCAAATGTTTGGATACCCTCTCCTTTAGCTGTCTCATGGTTTTACCCACATAAAAGGAGTCACAGAGGCCACACGTAGACATAAACACAATGTTCCTACTGGTACAATCTGCATACCCATCAAAATAATATTCTTCCTTCTGTTGTGTATGTAAAAGTACATTTCCTTTAAAAAATAAATTTACAAATACGTCTGCAACATGGGTGGGTGCCTTTTCTTTGTGAAACTACAGTGACAGTTCACATTTTTATCACATAGAAGCTGCTTAAGATTACGGTTGTTTCTAAAGGCAAAGCGAGGTACCTCCCCTCCAGTCCCTTTCATTTCTTCATCTGACATCAGAATCTTCCAGTTGTTCCTAATCACATTACAAATCCCCTTAATGTCACTAGAGCATGTAAGGACCATTCTAAAAGCCTTACCATCCTCTCTGTGTGAAAAATCTTCCTTGCGATTCCCCCTATATAAATACAGTTTCCCTATGTCCTCTCTTAAATCTCTCTCTCTCTCTCTATATATATATATATATATATATATATATATATATATATATATATATATATATATATATATACACACACACACACAAGTGTGCGTGTGTGTGTGTGTGTGTGTGTGTGTGTGTGTGTGTGTGTGTGTGTGTGTGTGTTTATGCACATATGCTATTTTCTCTGAAACTATATAAGTAAATAAATAAATACATGCATACACCTTGCTGCATTACGTATGTACAATACAATCTTCTATATTCACTCAAGGTACTACCTGCTCAAGCAGGTGAGACCTTAGTTTATCGTTTTATTTGTGGAATGAACACTCAGGAGTGCAGCACCTCCCTTATGTTGTACTGCAGTGTCAATATTGGAAAATTAATCCATGAACATGGTCTGGGAACAAAACCCACAATCTTCTGATCTAGCATCAAAGGTGAATATGTTGCCTGTTGAATCACTGACACTGTCATGACCCTTTTCTTCATGATCAGAACAAAAGAAAAGCCAAAGGAAGACGAGGGTAGAAAGCACACAGAACTGTAACAGAGGATATAAGGACAGGAAAGGCACAAATTGAAAATGATTTGTTTGAAGTTTAACAAAGTTGTTTTTAGCTTTCTTGTTTATTTATTTTACTTTGTTTGTTTGTATTTACTTACTTATTTATTTCACTTTGGTTTCAGCTGTGATCTAAGCCAGAAAGGTGGCAGCATTCTAAAATATCATCAGATAGGCACACAATCTGCAGATAATATTTACAGCCATTTCAGTGTGAAGGCATACACATTAGTAAACCCTACAACAAGCTAATCTTAAAAAATATATGTGGTTGGTCAGTTAAATATGGTAATATTAGTATAGCACATAGAAGTATATGAAGTTAAAATATCGACAAAATACTGCTGTTTATCTACAGTATAAACATAAAACAGTGTACACAATTTAAAGCATGTGAAAAGTGCAATACAATATTGGATCTGTTGTTTGATGGTCAATTAGACATTATAAAGGTAGGTCCATACCGTCTAGTCATTATCCATACAAGTACTATAAAAATCCTTGGGAAGCATGCTGATTCTCATTGCCCCATATTGGCCTCGGCAGATTTAGTTCCCCTTCCTCTGGCCTCATCTACAGGAGAAGCCGTGGGTTCTGGACCCAGTTCCAGTCCTTCTGACACACGTCAGGAACACTTCATCCTTTTCTCTGCACCCTCAACTTGACAACATGGCTTCTCCACTTCCCAATTTAGTCTGGCTTCAAAACTTCACTCGAGCAGTCAAACACATATTGATGTCCTCTCATAAAGATTCTACTAGAAAACTATATACTAGCAAGTGGAAAAGATTTTCTCACAGGGCGCAAACTAGAAACATTGTCCCTTTTTCTGTGCCAGTTCAGTCTGTTTTAGAATTTCTTGCAGAACTCTTCCAGCAAGGCTCTGCTGCAGCAACCATTGGAGTTCAGCTGGCTGCAATTTCTAATTTCCACATTGGTGACAATACTCCTAACCTAATGTCACACAGGTTGTGTAAAGCTCTTTTAAAAGGCACTTCCTTATTGAGACCTCCTTTTAAAGAACCACTTTCTCCTTGGGATTTAAATTTTGTCCTATCTCAACTAACATTGCCACCATTCAAGCCCTCTTCATCTTGTGACCTAAAATTTCTTTCCTGGAAGACCATTTTCTAGTAGCTGTAACATCTGTCAGAAGAGTTTCGCAGTTGCAAGCACTATCAATCAGTTCTCCATATCTGATCTTTCACAAGGATAGGGTATTGCTATGAACTAATCCGTCCTTTATACCTAAGGTTTGCTCTCAGTCCAATATCAATCAATTCATTGGGCTCCCGGTGTTTTTCCCCAATCACAGCAACAAGGCAGAGTATAAACTCCACCAGTTGGACGTGCATAGACAGCTCAGATTCTGTTTGCATAGAACTAAAGATTTCAGGAAATCTGATCAATTATTAATCTCCTTCTCTGAGGAAAAAAAGGGTATGCCAGCGTCTAAAGTCACCCTTTCAAACTGGCTTTCAAGTTGTATCACCTTTATCTACACCTCCAATAATAGAAAGTTACCATTCAGGATTAGAGGTCACTCAATCAGAACATTAGCTACATCCTCTGCTTTCCAGGCCAGAATGTCTATGGACAATATTTGTGCTGCAGCTATGTGGACTAATCCTCATATGTTTATCACTCATTACAAAGTGGATTTGGCCTCCAGGGATAGGGCTCCTTTGGTTCCACTGTGCTCAAAGGTGTACTCCCGTGAGCCACCTGGGAAAAAGATGCTAGGGACACTGTCCCATCCAAGTAAGAATTAAGGCGAGATAGGACAACATAACATAAAGAAATTATGTACTCACCATAACGTTCCATGTTTGTTGTCCATCTCACCATTCATTCTTACGAACCCCCCCTCCTTCCCCTGTCCAAGGACTATTAGACGACCTGGTGGGGATCTTTCCTCTTATACATGAGTTCCATTGACTATGTTTCTCCTTGACATGGGGTCAGGGGTCATACCAGTATATTACTCATTAGTACTGTTAACAGCAAACAAGATCTGGAGAGTTACACCACTGCATCATGGGATACCTACCTTGCCATGAGCCAAGTGACTTCCAGCTGTGTATTCAGCCGAGTCGGAGCAGAGGATCGGCTCCGAACCCATCCAATTAAGAATGAATAGTGAGATAGACAACAAACATGGAACGTTATAGTGAGTACATTAATTCTTTTTTAGTAAAATGGGGTATGTGTCTGGGAAGTATACTTTACAGTCCACCCATTAGTTTGACACGGCATTCTTCATCCAATCTTAGTCACATTGTGCATGTCTGTCTATATTTAATAAGATTGCTGCTTTATAATCTTCCATTTATAGAATAATTTCACAATATTGCTGTTTTTCTTCTTGATCTTGTCCCATCTCCCATCACTCATCTCAAAGTACTTGTGGTTCTTCTAGTCAGCTCCTGTGTGTTTTTCTCTCACTCAAGCATTTTACTTTGGAAAAATGGAAAAGGTGTAAATGGCAAAGTTTCTGTATGCAAGAAAAATGAGAAACCAAGTCCTCCAGTCATCAAGTAAATTCCCCATTTGGCATGTACCTCACTAGACACCTGCAACAACTGGAGAGGCCACAGAAGTACCTCACGAAGAGGATCCTAGGCATTAAACACATTTCTACATGGACAGACTCAAAAAACTCCAGCTTTTCTTTGTCTCATATCATCTACTAACATGCGATACTTGCTTGACTTACAAAGCCATGTCTGATCCAGCTCTGTTAGAAATGCTACATCTAAAGCAATCCCAATCCCTCTGCACCACACACTCCAGAGACCTCACCCTCATTACCACAATCAACAGAACATGCTGGAGGGACAGTTTCCTCACCCAGAGACTGCCCATGCTCTGGAATAGACTTCCCATACATGTCAAGCAGAGCACCTCGCTGTCCCTCTTCAAGAGAAATCTTGATGAGTGGATGGGTGATAGAAAATTCACCCCGGGGATCACTCCAGTGGCTCTACTTGATAGAGGCACTGGGAACTAACATTGGGAAGTACGATGCCATGGACTTCTATGGGCTAGGCTTGTAAAGGCTTCAGGGCCATTAGCCTAATACACACCTATGAACCTATGAACAGAGGAAGGGAGGGAGGGACAGATCTGGCCAAAGATGAGAGGAAGGTCAAAGATGTCAGGAAACAAGACAGAATTATTGAATAAATACTTCATTTTTCTTGTCTATATTACATAAATGGAAGAAAGGTGTTTATTTATGTGATAACTAGATGGGTGAGCTGGTCTTTGGACCCCTTTCAGTCATAAACCTGATTGGCTGATAGGGAACACTGCCTAATTTGGAAAAGTATTGAAGAGACACAAAGACAGATAGGCAGAAGAACTGGCTTTCTTAAGGGTCGGTAAACCACAGGATCAGGTGGGCTGCCTTTCTCAGTCCTCAGTGTAATGCATCCTATAATTCCTGTTTTGTATGGGTTACTCAAAATCTATGAAGACCTTAGATGTCCACCCATGAGGCCCATAATATCATGAAGATGCTAGATGACTGAGCCTGTCTCTATATATAAGGAAGAGGTTCTGAGCCCATATTATATTTGAGATACAGGTGTTTTCTTATGTAAACTTTATGAATTATCTCAATTTAAACAAAATACCAACTATATTTTAGTAACTCAACATCAGTTCCCTTTTCACAGTTATTCTGAATGAGTACAAGGTTGATGCAGTTTGTGATTTTCTACGTAACAATAGTACTTTGACAAGAGGAAATATTGAAACTATATGTCAGTTGTTTGAAACTGTATTGACCAGCAATGTTTTCATATTTGAAAATCAAGTTTATCGTCGGCTATCTGGTATGGCAATGGGTACTCCCATCGCAAATAGATATGCTAATCTGACCCTTAATCAATGGGAAGTTGAATATGTCCTTAGTCCTTCTTCTTGTTTTTTCAAAGTGTATTCCTTTTTTAAAAGCTTTGTGGATGATATCTTCCTAATTTGGGAGGGTGGTGAGCAAGAACTGACTGACTTCATCAGCTATTTAAATAATACTTCTAGCTTTCTCAAGTTTAAGCTCAATTACTCCCATCAAGAAATCTATTTTTAGATGTTAAAACTGGTAAACATGAAGATAATCTGTCCACGAGCATATAGAGGAAAGAAGTACAAGCTAACAGATTTCTTCATCAGAAAAGTATGCATGCAAATCATATTTTTAAAGGCATTGCAAAGAGTCAAATGTTAAGGGCCAGTAGACTGAACAGATATTAATGTCTGTATGGAACAGATGGATAATATGATACAAGAATTTAAGGACAGAGGCTATGACAGTGGACTGTCACAAGGATTAAAATGTGAAGTTGTTAGTGACAGACAAGGTGCAGTGAAACTTTATTTTACTGGTAATGTGAACCAAGAGTCCATGCCTTCTAGGAACAATGAACAAACAGGGATAAGGTATATTACTTCCTTTAAGAATAGCAGATGGAGTAAGCAAAATTGTCTCAGATAACTGGGCAATTTTACAAGCTCTACCTGAATTGAGACAGATTATTGGTAATAAACCCAGTTTTACATAGAAGAATAGTCAGAACCTTAAACAACATCTCTGTTACAAAGATGTTAAGGAAATTACCACACATAAATCAAATAGTAAGGTTGGCACTTTTCTCTGTTACAACTGTATTTGTTGCAAATTAATATGTAGCAGCCACAAATTCGTCCATCCTGTTATAGGAAAGATCTATCCCTGTAACTGCTCTGCCCCTTGCAGTCCTAGTAACATAGTCTAGTTGGCTACGTTTTTAAAGTGTACTAGTTGTTATGTAGGAAGAAGTACCAGGAAGCTGATGAAGGGAGAAATCCCGAAAGCTTTGTAAGATTAAAAGTTTTTATTGGCATTTCTGAGTCCAGAGTGCTTTTTGGATTTTACTGTTTTTATTGCCGTTGACTCAGTTTACTGGCTTCCTGGATCCTATTTTTCTTGTGTTGTTTTCTCAGTCCTTAATATGCTTGCCCAGTGTATTAGCAGATAGCTGGAAAGGGACCTTCGTCAGATAACTGACCTATACAGAAGTGCCTGAAGACTAGAAAATGACAAAAAGTGAAACTCCTGCATAAGAGGAGAGGATGTATGATGAAGGCTGCATAAAAAAGTTTAGGAAATGCTGATGTGTTAGCCAAGCAGTAATGGCTGAGAACATCATGAAGAAACTGCTTGGGAAGTAGCATGCTTTCCAGGGCATCATCACTCTCGAGTATAACAGCTAAGACGAGCTCACACGGAGAAAGAGGCGTCAGTTGAACCTAATCTGTTTTCTAACTGGATTCCAAGATATCGTGACTGGAGAGTACTGATGGATTTAGCGTATTAGGAGTTCAGCGAGACCTTTGATGTGATGCCACACAACTGTCTTCTGGGAAAACTGATGGGCGTGGAACTGAGACTGGGAAATAAGATGCCAGCATAGCTGGAAAGGAATACAGCGAGATCTGTGGTAACCTGGACATTGTCAAAATTAAGGAACATGAGTTGTGTTGTACTGCAGAGTCTGGTCCTGAGCACAGTTATCTTCACTGTGTCTGGTTCAGATAGATGTGATGGACCAGAGTGCAGGATCTCCCTTTCAGAACATGAAACAAGACAGAGACAGCAGTGCAGGATGGGGAAAGAATCTAAGGAAGGCCAAGAAAACAATAAGCAACTGAGCAGGAAAATGTCAGTTTACAAATGTAAACGTACTGTACACAGGTCACAACAACTCAGGTACCTATTATGAGCAGGGAGATTCAAGATGGTAGTGACAGACAAAGAAAGTTACTGGAGATGTTTATTACACCTGAACTGAACCACCAAGAACAAAATAAGAATGCAATAGCAACAGCAAACATATTGTTGGGGTGTAATGTGGAAAAAGACCTCAGTAGCAAAGGAATAGAACCTTTACTATATCAGACCCTGGGCAGGCCCCGTGTAGAGTACTGCAAGCAATTCTAATGGCCATACAGGAAGAGGGACATCAGACTATGGGAAACAGTCCAGAGGAGAGCCACCAGGCTCTTAACATGGAAAACAGTTTTACTGATTAGTGTGACCTCTTCAAGAAGACTTAAACCTCGGCACAAGTATGAATAGGACATGCTGGAGGGATAGATTCATAACCCAGAGGCTTCCCATGCTTTGCAACAGGATTCCAGTTCGTATTAGGCAGAGCCCCTCACTGACTCTCTTCAAGAGAAATCTTGATGAGTGGATGGGAGATCGTAAGTTTACCCCAGGGGTCACATCTGTGTCACTGCTAGACAGGGGCACAGTAAACTAATTCTATTATATAAGGGGACCTTCATTATGTCACTACTAGAAAGAGGCACAGTATTCTAGATTTATTCTGTACATTTTTGTATCATTTCATGGGGTGGCAAAAGCCACATCACTATGGCTAGACTTACAAATGTCCCAGGGCAGATAGCCTAGTACTATACTATGAAACTATGAAACTATACTATATGAGTTGCAAGCTCTTATGATGAGTCAACTCTATCTCGTTTTCCACAGTGACAGAGTTTCTTTGATAACAATTGTTAATTTCTTATTAAGATAAGAAGCAGGGACAACCTGTGTCAAAACAGACTATTTCTAAATGGCTGTCTAAAGCTACTTCTTTTCACCATACTCACCATAACAAAACTATTCTACGAAGCCCACTCTGCTGGGGCCTTGGCTTTAGCTAAGGTTTTTTGGAAAGGGTTGGATTCTAGAAGTATTCTAGAAGCAACAATTTGGTCCTCTGTACATATTTGTACAAAGTATTATAAGCCTGATTCCTTCTTTAGGTCTAGATCAGGCTTTATTAGGACTATTCTACAGGTGCTCCTGGACCCTTCTCCTTCCACCCCCCCAAATGTAATAAACTAAGGTAATCTGCACATGTTGCTAAAGCTAATGCAGCAGTGCTCAATATGATGAATACAGTTGTGTAAGTAAACATCATAACAGTCGATGTTCGAATGATTACTGCTGCAGTAGCCACTCCCTCCCTCCATTCCCCTTCTTTCCTGGTGTCGACATTTCATTTGTATTATTTTTATTATTATTATTAAATTAGGACAGCGCAGTGGTGCAGCAGTAGCGTCATCACCTCAAAGCAAGAGGTTCTCTGGTTCGATTTTCGGCTGGAGTGCCTTCTGTGTGGAGTCTGCATGTCCTCCATGTGCTTGTATGTGTTTCATCCAGGTGCTCTGGTTTCCTCCCAAGTTACAAAGACATGCGTCTGGACTGTTTCTCCCCAGGCCTCCACTGAAAATTGGCTTTGTTCCAAGTCGGACTTTCCTGGTTAACAAATGTTGAATAAATAAATAAATATTGTTCCTAGCACTGTCCTTTCAGGGCTCAACCTCCCTCTTTCTGCTGGCATGAAATTCTTAAGGGCTTGGCACCAAAATCTATCTTTTCAGTCAGCTCAACTCAAGGTGACTGATGGTTTGGGTGTGTGGAAGGTGCACTGAAGATTTGGAATCTGGCTGGCTGTTATATACCATTATAGGATATAACCCAAATAGCTAAAGCTACTGCAGCTGTGATTACTCGATAAGTTCACTTACACAGCTGTACTATATGAAGTGACATCTAATAAATGGGTGCTCTGAAAATGAAGAGGTGAGGAATCTACAAATGTTCCTAGTGATGGATCCCTGATGTAAAAGGATTCTGAGATAAAATGAAAGTATTATGTGTAGGTTTACAAATGACTACTGTGTGTTTCTCAAGAATACAAAAGATTCAGTCAAGATAATGTTTTTTTACGTAATTGACATGGGCAACTTACTGGTATTGTCATGCGAGCAAGAGCGCTTGTGTGTGGATAACATATATATATTTTTATGAATGCAGAATTTTATAATAAAGGATAGACGGAACAATGTGTAAGTGGAACATAGTTTGCTTAAGCATTGGAAATGCATTTTTTCTAGGACTTTTTAAGTCCCATCCTTGCAAATATTGAGTCTCCGTTCCAACTGCCACATTCCTCCTACTGGTCAGGATGTGAGGACACTGTAAGGAGTAGGCAAGAATCAAGAGATTGTGGTCATTATCACGTGGGGGTAGGAGGCGTCTGTATACTTCCTTATTTTGGCTCCATCAGCTCCCTTTGTAACCAGTGACTGCACCACTAAAGTGAACTTGCATTACTGGCCCATTGGTGAGTGTGTACATGCGCATTCACGCATGCGCACACACACACACACACACACACACACACACACACACACACACACACACACACACAAACACACACACACACACACACACACACACACACACACACACACACACACACACACACACACACACACACACACACTGTACCTTTATGCAGGTCAAGGCATCTGTCAAGCCCTTATGTTATGGATTCTCCCTGTTTTTTTAGGTGAAAGTCACCCACAGCCCTCCTCCTAGAATGGGTGAACCAGAATTCATCTGCTCCTACTGGTCTTCCTTCCTGTCTAGCACCTCCAGAACATGTTCTTACCAGTCAAACCCGGGACACTGTTACTGCAGTCAGAGTTTTGCCCCTCTCTGTGCCTTGGAAACAGCTTTGCAAATGAGGATTTAAATAATGTCTGTTCAGGTTCCGTAACTCACTGTTTTTGTTATTTTTATTTATTTTTATTATACATTTCTTGACCGGGCTAGTCTAGCTGGATACATGTCCATTTTCAGTAGAGGCCCGGGGAGAAAAGCTCCAAGAGATACATAAAAAATTCAAATACAGAGCAAATACAGATCAAAATTTTTTTTTTAATGCGATATATTCAATGGTCTAATATTTTACATACAATAAAGTTTGTTGGTGATATAATGGTATTTTACTGATGTAGGAAAATGTAAAGAGCATCAGAGTAACTAAAGCCTTTAAAAAATAAAAATAAAAATGCTGTTCATGTACTATTCAGATTTCTGGAGCAGAACATTTATGTATTCCTGAATTACAGAGACGTCTCACTCTTAGCTTCAAAATGTTCCTTTGTTACACAAAATCAGTAGTACTTCTGTTACAAGACTTCTATATAAACAATGACATGGCATTAAAAGTCCCCAACATGTTCTTTCTTCCAAAAATAATAAAAAAAAAAGATCTTTGTTTTTGTCATTTTAATCCATGTCAGAAAGTACCAGTTGATTAATTAACCCTGATCTTGGGAATTGGTCCCTATCATTTTTGTCTCACTAAGAATTTAAGAAGGGATAAGACCAGAAGTAATTTCCGGAAAAACAGATGAAATCTATCTGATTTTGCATATACCTACTGCAGCTTAAAGCTGTCGAACATACTCCTCCCACTTTGTCTTGCAACATAATCCCCAGGTTATCAGAAATCATGTGTATTCATGGAACACACCTTGTCTCCAGGGGCACTCATATGTAAATGACTTACCTCAGCAGCTGCAACCAGGAAGCAAATGCAGGAAACAAGCATCAGAAAAAGAAGCTGAGAACAAATATATGGAAGGTAGGAAAATTCTCAAACTTTCAAATACTATAGAAAAAAATATAACAACTTTTTAGTAGTGAATGTGTATCTGTGTGTGTTCACATAATGTTTGGATTCACATTATTTTCATTTTTCTGGGGAGTGAAAGTAATACTATTAAAGGATATTTGTATGCTTTATTTGTCTTGCTGTTTTATCCATTGTTTTCAGGCTGACAACATTGGCCCACATTTGGCTGAAATGGGTCTTTGAGCCACTCCATTAACCTGATTAGTAAACAAATAAATTAAGAAAATGGCATAATTAAGGTGTTTACCTTACAGACACAAGGTACAGGATTTCATTCTCACATGGAGTAATTGCAAGGACAGTTAGCCTAGTACTTGCCTACGAACCTATAATGTGATATGCTATGAGCGATTTTTTTTTACAACTAGTGTTGAATTAATAGATTATATGATTGAGTGCTAATACAGTTCACAAGTAGATTTTACCCAGGTGTAAATAATTTCATCTACATGTTTCAATGTATGCTTTAAGATGATCCATAAAGTTTGTTGTCTCTGACCAAAGCAGTCTGATACCTAAAATGAGCAAGATTTATTTTGCATCAAGCTACAATGCACTTAATATATTTTTTATTGATTTATTCAAGGATGGCATGCCAACTGTATTGTTTATTTATTTTAATGAATTACTAGATATATAACATATATATATAACTATATATATATTAAATATAAAGAGAGAGA
Source organism: Protopterus annectens (assembly GCF_019279795.1). Taxonomy (NCBI): domain Eukaryota; kingdom Metazoa; phylum Chordata; order Ceratodontiformes; family Protopteridae; genus Protopterus; species Protopterus annectens. The sequence continues at coordinate 12,346,863 of NC_056746.1, forward strand.
ATTATTTAATTATGCCGACCACATAAATCTTGATAAGCCTATTGTCACTTTTGTCAGGAGATTAAAGCTATTTATTTATTTTGTCTTAGAAAATTTGTGCGGGACTCTGAGGAAATTCCCTTTCTGTTTGTTGATTAATGCTATGAAAAGTCCCCTGCTATTTGCTGGCAAGTGCCATAAATGTTTAATGTCTACCTGAAGCACCACCATTCCAGGTGGGGGTGTTTTATTTAATGTCTCCTCAAAGGTTAGTACTACATGTGTAAAGCAGTAGCCTCCAGCACCCCCCCCCCCCCATGCACACATGCACACTGTACTTTCAGAAATGGAACATCGCTCAACATGCTTTTTGCAGGGATAGAACCCACAGACATCTGATGTTCCTGTCTTCTTGGCATAAAGGGTGACCATGTAACTTTCTGAGCTGCTGGGCCACTATGTCCCCTTCTAGTGTTAGTTAGTTAGTTATCTATTTATTTATTTAAATGAATGAATCAATTAATTAATTAAAGTAGATCTTATAGAGTTCCTCCCCCTTTTCTTTCTTCCACTTCTAATTGACCTTGGTCAAATCATTGTGATGCTGTACTGCACTCCCCATCCAGAATTCATGGGATAAGGCTGATCTCCCAGCTCAATGAACAAAGATTCAGTTCAAGCAGGGACAGCCTATCAAATCAGTGTTATGAATGTCCTTCATTTAAAGGCAGTCTGTCACTTTTTTTTTTCTTGGCATACATTTTATTTGGCTTTGATTTTTAGGAATGTCACTGATTTTGCCTTGAAATTTTGCTCTGTCCCTCAAAAACTTGTGATTTTGCATTCACTAAATATTATTACACAGTACAGTTGCAGACATCTAAGTCTTCAGAAAATGTACATTGCATGTATATATTTGCCCGGATTAATTTTGCTTTATCCTCTATTTCTGATTGAAGAGACTGAGAAATATGCTTACAGGAAATGCATCCTACGGTAACATTATGGGATATATACTCTCCCACATCCACTGCAAATGCATACGTTGCATTTATTTTGTTTTATTTGTTAACCTAGGTAGGGTTCGAATCCCAATGGACCATTTTCAGACTCGGTCCAGGAGAACCAACTCAAAGCAACATGATAAAAGGTTTTCATTGTACAGTATTAACAGTATTAAGAGACAGCATACAGAAAAGAGACATACTATAAAAATAGTATCTTATGGCTAGTCTTATGATTTTGCATAGGCATATTTATTATTTGATATATGTATAACACTTTTAGGGACATATGAGTAAATCCAACGTATTTTACTATTTTTAATATATATTTTTAACAATAGTTAATATATCTACTTAATATTTATTAGGTTATTACATATGCATATCAATCATACTGAGGGTCCAATGAAAAATGAAGTGGCAGTAAAAAAGGATGTGATGTAACTATTTTTAAAATGTCTGATGAAGTTTAACATGGTTTTAAATGAAAGCGCTAACACAGTGATTTATTTTTATTAATAAAGTGTCTTTTGGAACTGTTGGATTTGTGGTCTTTAGCTGTGGAGACTGAGCTACATTTGCCCTTCTTATTTTATTTAGTTTGTGCTTGTTTTTCATTAGTTTGCTGGTATAGTCTATGGCGGACTTTATGAGCAAATGGAAAGGGTCCACCTTTTCGGTCCTCCTGTGTAAATCAAAAAGGGAATAGATTCTCACGACCACCATTGTGTAATGTGGTGCAAGGGGCTTAAATTCATCAGCATTAAAACACAAAAGGAAGAACAAACAAAAACTTACCAACTAAAAACAAAAAAAACGGAGAAATGACCATGCCAGGAATCGAGCAGAACCGCTCAAAACTTTTAATCAGATCTGAAGAAGTTCACTTAGTGAGATTTTGTGTACAAAAGCGCTAATTAAAAAGTTTTGAGTGGTTCTGCTCGATTCCTGGCGTGGTCATTTCTCCGTTTTGTTTTTTTTTTAAGTTGGTCAGCATTAAAACACACAAACATTAATCTATCTAGCCAACTTAGTCTAGTCAAAGAAGAATACAAAATATATATATGTACATATATTATCATAAACCCAGATGTAAGTTGGAAAATCTGGCTGAATACATCATGCTACAACCCTGAATACACCCTTGCGACAGCCTTAGCATTGTTGCTGCATGACTTTCTGATATGGGCATTCAGAGAAGGAAGTCCAGAGAGCTGTCATCATGACATGCTACTATGAAATTGTAGTGTACCTGGGATGCCAGACTCAGAGTAACATAATTGTGTTGAACGTGATGGCTGTATCAGTGCAAGCAACTTGTGCGACTTCACCATTTGTACACATTGCTGCCTGCTATTTGTAAATCCCCATGACTGATAAGGTATGCCATTAAATAATTCTCATGTCAGAATACTCTATATGCTGCATCTTCAAAATGCATCTGGAATTCTTATCAATGAGCGGCGCAGTGGTGCAGCGGTTAACATTGTCGCCTCACAGCAAGAGGTTCACGGGTTCGATTCTCGGCTGGGGTGCCTTCTGTGTGGAGTTTGCATGTTCTCACTGTGTTCGCGTGGGTTTCCTCCGGGTACTCCGGTTTCCTCCCACATTCCAAAGACTTGCATCTGGAGCATTTCTCCCCGGGCCTCTGCTGAAAACAGGCTCTGTGGAACCTAGTCGGACTTTCCCGGTCAACAAATGATAAATAAATAAAAAATAAATAAAACGAGCATTCTGCAGAGACTCAGAAGGGGTAGGATTTCCACTCCTGATTCTGTTTCTGTCCTGTGTTCCAGAAAAAAAAAAGCAGAAAACTGTGCAGTACATTATGATTGATGTTCTCAAATCACACTTAGTTCATATGAATGTAGAAAGAAATATCAAAACCACGAACATTAAGATATAGTTAATAAACCTTCAAAAAGTAGCATTCTCACTGCATTTCTTTTCTCACTTTCTTAACATATTGCTAGGTAGAGTTATAATGTTCCAAAATACAACGAAGTAAATCCATTTTTCATGTAGATGGGTCCCATAACAATCTTTTTGTCATGTATTTACAATCTTCATTGATTTAGGAGTATGCACTTCAAGCAAAATTATAAATATAAAATATTACAAAGAATTTGGGGAAACCATACATATTTCCATTCTGAAGTTCGAACTTTTATAACACGAGTACAGGTGATCACTACAAAAATGGAAACAGTAATGATACAACTTGCTTTTATAAGCTTGCAAATAGTAGCAAACATGTTTCTTTATCACTCACTTGTTAACCAACTAAACCTATCAAGCGTAAGTGCTTCTTTCCAAAGGTGACCTGGGAGAACTGCCTAGTTAAGTGACTTGCTCAGAGTAGCCAAAATGACAACTGGGGGTGGGAAGGTTTGCAAACCCAGCATTACAGAAAGAAGCTATTTAGCAGCTCATAGGATTAATCCTCTGTGCTACATTGCCAGAATTAAACTTGATAACATACTTAATAGATAGCAAATTATCTGATTTATTTGCCTTTTTACTGTTCACAGTATCACAGAGAAGCAGTTCATTATAACTGTAACTGTATGTGATTCTTTAATTTTCTGATTTCTGCCATTATAGCTATGTCCGCAACTTCAAAGGCAGTATACAACAATGTGCTAAACTAATTGTAAGTTGTCCTACCTATACTAAGCAGCAGATATAGCAAATCTACTGACCAACAAAGTTAGTTCAATTTTACACACCATACCCCCCAGACACCCTTCAGGAAATACTTTCATCATAACTCCCCCAACTATCACTAGACATAGACGTAGGCAAGCGAATGTTGTGCATGGGCAAGTGTCAGAGGGTGTTGGCCTCCTACTACAGGCAAATGAACAGTCACAGCAATAGGATCATTCAGACATCCATGCATTTGCCCATGCCACAGATCATGTGGCACACCAGATACATGTCATGCATGAAGGACAGGAGCGCAGACACGGTGAGATTATTGATGCATTGGCCACTCAGAATGAGAGTCTGCTAGCTGTGGCACAGTTGGTGGAAACCCTGGCCTCTACAGTACTACATTAGTGTTGTACTACCAGCAGGATTCTCCGTTCCATGACTATGCTCAGCAGATCTCAACCTGTGAGAGGCAGATCATCTGTCCACAGAATCATTATTGGTCATCAAGAATCACTGTCTGTGGTCCAACCTGCACAGAGTTCAACTGCTGGTCCATCTGCTGAGGTCCCACCAGCTACAAGGCCTTAGACTCACAGTCATGGTCCTTTACCTCAATACGGTGCTGTACCCTCCATCCATCTCTGTTGTGGAGCAACCAGGGCAAGATGTGCCATATGTGTTAGGGACAGATCGGACCGTGGTGTGAGACGTCAGCATGGTCACCAGAGCATGAGTAAGAGTGTGCCCAACAATGTAGTACACATAGCTGCAATACCACTGTACTGTAATATGTGTTTTCTGAAATTAAAATCTCTGCATTATATCCTGCATGACTTCTCTTTTTCATGTTATTATATTGTGGAGATGTGTATGTGTAGCACTGATGTGTGTCCCATATTGTTTCCCATACATTGATACAACAATCTAAGTATGTATGCATACCTGTGTCAGTTGTGCCCTAAGTTAATGATCTGTGTTTTGATACTTTGCATATGTTCATAATGTGTAATGCTCAGTGTGTACATCTAGGGGGTACCTGCCATTAAATGCAATCTGTTCTGCTGTGGTGGGGCAACACCTAAATATTAATGTTCAGTCTTTGTACTCATGTACATGTGGGTGGATGAAAAGTGTATGTAGTCATCCACCTTGCTGCACATTGCTTCCAGGAATTTTGTCAGGCTATGACTGGTAGCTGTCTGTGACACTTACCCAGCATCCCTCATGCATCTCTGGAATATTCCAGATGCAAGTACAACCAGGTTGAGACACACTTTGGTTACAAGGAAGTTGAATTTAGAAACAGAGTTTGTGTGGCTGTTTGTTGCATTTGAGTTGCACTGTGTGCACACAATGTATTTTGGCGTCAAACTGACATGCGCGGAACCCCTAATTATCCTACGCTGAATACGTTAAGTGCTCAGTCTACCTTCAGTGTGACTTCTGGAATCGCATCTGCAGCACTTATGTTTGAAGTCTTCCTTCAGTGTGCTGCACGGTCCACAAATAGTTTCTTTGAATTTTATGGAATCTGGGCCTATGTTTACGCAATTCTGATTCTGTATCACAGCTCAAAAAAAAAAAAGAATTTCCTTAGTTGCAGCAATTTGATAATTAGCTTCTTTTTTGTATTTAACTATATTTCATGCTTTTTCCATGATAATGATCTTTGGTAATCAAATTTAAACATATAAAATAACATCTGTCCGATAAATATACTCTTAGCTGCATTTGTAATGTTAATCACGATAATAGTCTTTTAATAAAGCTGCATCTTTTCACAAAACATAAGTAGATAAATAAGAACATAAGAACAATAATGTAAAATTGATAATGTAGCTAAATGCATTCATCATGATCATCTCACACCATCAAAACCCATCTCAAAAAGGTAAGTTTTGAGTCTGTATTTGAAACCAGCCAAGAATGGGCACTCCTAGAGCCACCACTGTAGCAGATTCTGCAGGTGAGGCACTTGATATAAGAATGTTCAATACCTGTGAGGCACTTGATATAAGAATGTTTAATACCCTGTGGTCTTAAGACTCATCTGTGGAGCAAAGAGGCAAAGTGCAAGACCAGTGTAGGGCAGTTGGATACAGCCAGCTCCTTCAGGTAACAGGGACCCAGGTCATGAACGGACAGGTAAACTAAAACCAAAGTTTTGTACACAATCTGTACCAAAAAGGAAGCCAATGAAGGCCATGTAGAACAGACATAATATGTTGCTAATGAAATATACCAGTAAGCAGCCTAGCTTCAGAGTTCTGTACCACCTGCAAGCAATCATGCTCAGTGTTAGGTATTCCCTGGTAAATTACAACAATCTAGTCTGGAAGAGATCAAGGTATGAGCTACGACCAAGAGATCAACTTGAAGTATTGAGTGCTTAATCCTGGATCCTGGATCCTGGAAATGTTTCATATTCACATAGTACCACTACTCATACACATAGTACACATCAAACACGTAAATTCACATACATGGAGGTTCTCTCAAAAAACTTACCAAAACACCAGAAACCTCCAAAACCCAAGCCTGTTACAGCTAACACAGTCTACACAGCACCCATGACACATAGCAACACCAGTGTCTCTCCAACCAAGCCTGTAAGGCGTAACACTCAAAAATGAAGTTTTCTTGTAACTGGAGACTCAATAGTGAGACACGCGGATGTCCCACTCACCAGGTTGGACAAGGAGAAAGTCACAGTCAGCTGCCTGTCCAGTGCCAGGATTCACCAAATCATGCATGCACTCATTTTTCTCAGCAACAAGTACCATTATGACTCTGTCATAGTTCATGTTGCTGTGAATGACCTGTGATGTACATCATTGGACTACATAAAGAGATATGGTTGAGTCCTCTGTGTATGTGTCCCAGGCAGTAATGTCTCCAGCCTTGAGCAGCATACTACCCTCACCTAGAATGATGCCACAGTATAAACAAAAAAATGATTGATTTCAATAATTCACTTAGTTTTTGGTGTCATTCCAAGAGGATCCAGTTCCTGTCTGCCTGGGAAGACGTGGTCAACAAACCTCACTGCTTTGCCAAACACGGTTTGCATCTGGCACCCCTAAGGTTTCTGCTGCTGGCAAAGGCTCGTCTCCCCATAGTGCCTTTTTTAGGCAAGGACTTGAAAACATTACCAACATGAAATTAACCAATCAGAACAAAATAAGGTTCATGCTGCTAAATGCTAGCAGCTTAAACCAAAAACTGCATTCCCTGAAAGCACATTGATCACTAAAAGATGTAGATGACTGTGCAGTCACAGAAACCTGGTTTAAGGTGTGAAGATAGGTAAAGGCTACCAGCCTAGTCAGATAGAATTCTATAGATAATTCTGTCATTTGTAAATATTAATGTAAGCCACAGGCTTTTTCTCTTAAATGTGAAAGGACTGCATTGAATATTGAACTGCAAAAATATAACAACAGTGCACTCTGCTGTAAGAAAGCTAAGTCAAGCATTTTATGACTGTCTTTGATGTCAATTCGGAGCCAATATGTATAGAGGGAGGCATCCTGCCTATTGTTTTAAAACCAGAGTTAATGGTTTCAATTTGCATATATAAATGTTCTTTATTGCTTTGTATTCTGACCAGGTGTAAAGAATGTAAATGTAGTTTCTGTTAGCCTGGTAACACCAGAGAGGTGTGAAGAATGATGTCATGTGAAGCAGCTCTGTGTTATGTTATCAATTTAAAGAGAGAGAATCAGAGACAGCTTTGAGCATTTGTCTTGAGAACATCCAACATCACCAGCACTGTCTTGCTCTAGATGTAAGTAGGACTTTAGAACCGTGTTTTCTCTTAGATATAGTTAGGAAATAGGAAGATTAGACTAGTTTGTTTTTCTGTGATGTCAGAACTTTTGCTACTGTATTACTTTAAGTACTTCTCTGTGATCTCTGAACTCTTGACTAGCACTGTGTAGTAACAAATATTGTCTTTATTATTAAATATTCTTAAACCTTTCAACTGTGGCTGTTTTATGTAGACTTAATTTAAGCTCTAGAGTACATTGCATGTATAAAGTGATACTGTACCAAGTCACTCTAGTAAGCCTTGACTGTTCAGTCACACTGCATTTGGATAATAATATTGCACAGTAATAATTGGACACCCTTTTAAGGGCCTTGGAGTAGCTGATAAATATTAGCTTGGTGGTGGCAGTGATTTCTACCATATAGTCTGGGTAAAAGGGACACAGCTGGAGAACCTGTGCAAACCTTCCCCAGGAGTGTCTGTGTGGTTGTATATAACTCTTATCTCAAAGTGTGTGTGTGTCAGTTACTTGGGCAGGGACACAAAGCACTGGTTGGACAAAGAGGGTGCTGGGTGTTTTAGCTTGCCCACTAGGCTGAGATCTGGACCCTATAGCTGTGCCAGTGAAGAGTCTTATTGAGGACCAGGAGAGAAAGGGAGAAACCATCCCCAGACTGACTGTGATCTCTGTGAGCTCTTAAGGGAAATTGCACTTTACTGTGTGTGTATTTGTTATCCTTTCCTTATATGGACGCCCCTCACTGGTGTTAGTGGTGAGGATTGAGGCTCCTTGATTGCTGGGCCAGGGCCCGGGCATCACATAAGACCTCAGAAAGTACCCTGGGCCTGCAGGTCTACAATGCCTTCCACTCCTTTAGACCACAAAAGGAACATGCGAAAACCAAAGAAGGTGGTGTTTTGATGTATATTAGAGGTAAATTCACCTCAAGTCTAGTTAGACTGGACAACTCCATGGAGTTACTCCAGGTCCAGGTTGTAAGACCCCCATTCAATTCCTAGTCAGTTATAGATCTCCCCCCATGGGTCATGACACCCATGAAGCCTACTTATCCAAACTGAAGACAATCCAAATTTTACAGAACACACTGGTTATGGGGGATTTCAATTATACCACCATCAGCTGGGATATCAACTCTAGCCCAAACCCGCTAGCTCAAACGTTTCTTGACTTTGTGAATTCAAATGCCCAGGAGCAAATTGTCCATACCCTGGCAAGAGGAACA